>NW_027268171.1:0-42385 GCF_963676685.1 Mytilus edulis
TGTTACGATCTTTTCTGATGATTTTGTTGAAAATGAATTAAGTTCGATGTCTTTGTCGCATATATTAATTTGGATCTAAGTGAGTGTCTGTGAGAGTTAAAATATCAAATTCATTGCTGAAATTGTCTAGGAACTCTAGGTTATTCCTTATACTACGGACATTTAAAGTGCATATTGAAATAGATTTTTCATTGACCCTTAAAGTGTATTCGATTCCTTTATTTCATAAGGTGCCGGATTTTGTTTCAATATTCCCAATAATTAGGATTAAGCGAAGTACAAAAACAGAAAAATTATGTCGACGTTTGGATTTACTAATTGTAGAAGAAAAATGAGAAGATTAAACAAGTGCACCATAAGTTGGTTATCAATATTTCGTAATATGAACTTGACCGACAGTCGAAAAATTTAAAGTCTTTTTTCTTGTCATATGAATGAACCTGTGGTTGCCCTGTAGTCTTCTATACTGTTACCCATTTGGTTCAGTATAGAAATAAGTTACAGCAGAGGGCAGCCACACGATCCAAGCATTCATGAAAATACACATACAGCAGCATCATCATAATCATAGCAACAAAATAAAAAAAATTATACAAAATAACACAAAGTATAAACAAAAATAAAAATAATAAAAATGAAATACGACAAGAAAGGTAGAGAAAGATGTTTGGAAGTATTTTACAGATTTGTTTCCGCTAATATCTTGTTATCTTTGCAAGCTAGATAATATTGATAAAAAGTCAGGGATATGAATTTATAATTAGTTGTTATTTTTAATGGGCGCCGCAAAGAAAAAGGATATGTCATATTCATATCATTTACCATATTATGTGAGAATGAAATGAATATCAAATCAAACTAGGTGTAAATACAAAGAATTAGAACAGTTCTTAAGAATTGAATGCTTCTTTTTGTAAAATTATTGGGGTGTAAAAGCGTTGATCGAAGTACATTTTGTATGAAGCGCGGAAGCGCTTCATTCTAAAAATGTGCGCACGGTCAACGCTTTTACAACCCTATAAAGTTACAAAAGAAGCATTCAATACTTATAATTACATTTTTTAACTATGATCATGAAAACACGAATTTTATATGTTTTTTATTAATTCACCTGTACACTTTATTGTTGGACCACGTGTTATCATGAATGAAAAGTTGTATTGAGCATTGCAACTGCTTACGGAATAACACGTGATGTGCAGTTAGCCAATCAGAATAAAGTATTATAATGAAACATACATCTAATGTAATTATGATTATATATTATATGACTTAGGTCTGGCAATTCATTAGTTTTAGAAATGTATGCAAAACAAACGTTGGAACAACATCGGTTCCAACATTATTTCTAAGTCAAGTTTGATTACATTAGACAACTAAACTGATCTGTTGCATTTTGTGGCGACGTTGAAAGAAAACAAAAACTTATAGTAGATACTGTGATGGTTAATTTTAGATTTGACCTAGTACTAGATCTCAATATCCCACAAACACAATTCTAATAAAAAAATGTGCAATAAATCGAGTTAGCTTAATTTTTATGAGGTTTTGAAGCCCAAGCAAAAACAAAGAACAATTATAACTTTTGTGGTATCCCGGTGATATGGCCAACCACCAATGACCACAGGATTATATACATACACATGTAATAAACACCATCTGTTTTATGACATCACGAAGCCTTTGCATATTGACTTTTGTATTGGAATTCAGTAATAAGTCCTAATTACCCTGTATAATAGGTCGTCAGGTCTTTAATATGAGAAGCTGTTTTTTTCAATTATAAACGATGTACTTAGAGAACAGCCCGGATTTTCCATGATATTCAACATTGAAAACATGTATTTGATTGTTTATAAATACAAGCAAATCAAATGATTAGGTTAAATGCTTCTATCTCAGTTGGTGTCAACTGATGTTATCAAATGAACACAGCTGGTTAGCTGGTCAAGATTATTCATTTCCATATCCTCTGCACTAAATACATTTTATATTCTTGTCTACAAAATATTCTCATAGTCAAGTATTTTGAATAAAAAAAAATACTTTAAAAATTCGTTTAAATAATATATAAATTAATTTTTCTTTATGATTTCTGCAGCTAATTTGGAAATGCTATGATAGATATTTTAAATTTAGCAAAATTTGATTTGTTTTAATATTATATTATAATTATCAATAGGGTCCAGGACCAATCAAGTCAAAAAGTATCTTTCCTTCGTAATTGATTCCATTTTTCATGTGCATATATTTGAAGCTGGTGTATTCAGTGAAGGATAAATATTTCTGGTTAAAAAAGTTTTGATGGATACATTTTTTAGCATTTATTTTGATTTTTTTTAATTCCCACTTGCAAGCTTGTAGTATATGTATTGTGTGTGTATATTTAAAATAAAAATCAAATCTTGCCTGTGTTCTCATACTAAAGGAAGTGTTTCGGTTACCGTCACATATACTCATTAGGTATCCCTAATCTATATATTTCCTTACTTAGAACGGTTTGAATTGGTTTCACTAACGGGGATACTCCAGAGGCGGATTAGAGCCCCCCCCCCCCATGTCTGGGAGAAATTTGAATGATTAAATAGGGAATCACTGAAGCCTGACCGGAGCAGGCTCCTCTAAGGTAGTCAGTGTACTCAAATAACTATATTGAAATCAATCAAGTTCAGGACCAATCCATATATTCTTCATTTTAAGGCTAAAATATTACCTAATTCTGTTCACGTGCAAATGTGGAGTGGACACACACCCCTTTTTATTTTCCACTCAATAGAGGGGCAATACGTATTAAACCACTTTTATTGTTATAGTATCACATTGAAATGAGTGAGATCAAATGCTTAAAATAAGAGAAAATAAGTTGAAATATGAAATAAAATTGAGAATGGAAATGGGGAATGTGTCAAAAAGACAACAACCCGACAAAAGAGCAGAAAACCAATGAAGATCAACAATGGGTCTTCCAACACAGGGGAAAAATCCAGCACTTGAAGATGTTTTAAAATGAAATTAGGCACAACAGGAATGTGTCCACAGTACATGGATGCCCCACTCGCACTATCATTTTCTAGGTTCAGTGAAATTGGGGTAAAATTCTAATTTGGCATTAAAATTAGAAAGATCATATCATAGGGAACATGTGTACTAAGTTTCAAGTTGACGGGATTCCAACTTCATCAAAAACTACCTTGACCAAAACTTTAACCTGAAGTGGGAGATACATAAGGACGGACCAACGAACGGACAAATGGACACTACAACCTGAAAAAATAAAGCCCCTCTTCTATTTTAATATATAGGTGCGCCATGATCTAACGATTTTCAAGAATACTATTCATTAACTACTCAATGTCATACCAGTAATTTATGAAAAGGGGGGTTAGCTTTATAGAGATAAAACAGTCAACAAAGTTTAACGAAAAATGGTCAAAGCACTTTAAGGTTATTGTCTGAAAAAAAACCGAAAAGCCGGTTGATTGTGATTGGTCTCCTCAAAAGCCGCATTGTGTGTAAAATATTTTCGACTTTAAAATAATGCATCTGTGATAACAAAAGAAAATATTTGTTCAGTGGACATGCAGATGCGGGTTGCCACTTTTGGCGACCTACGTTTTTATTTTTGTTGAGTGGGAAAATCCCAAACTGGGTTATTTTTTTTATCAAGTGTGAACTGGGGTAATTAATTCGGTTAGTTAACACGGGTTCCGCCCCGGTGCAGGTTTTATAGTGTGAACACGGAATTAATGTCAGACATGTTAAAGACGGACGGACAAAGATATACCATAAGACTTCCTTTAATCAGGCGTATAAAAAAGGGGGAGGGGTGTTCTTACCCAAATTGTCTTTGCTTCATGAATATTTTACAAAAAAAAATGTTTAAATAGATTTTGTTTTATCATTAAATCAACTTTATCAAAACAATGTGAAAATTACAAAGAATATTCATTTCTTATCAAAATTAATCTGCAAAATGACAACTGTTACAATTATCAATCTATTCAACAATATTCATAACTTAATTTTATATTCCTTTACCTGTATTTGAACATTATTGATAAAAAACAGTGACTTGATTGTCAAAATCTTATGAAGAATATACACACATAGATAATGTTACATGCAGTAGAAATATTTATTTTCAAGAAAAGACGGAAAATGCCAAAATATTGACTTTCTTATCAGATAATCTATGTGTAACATCTGTGGTCAGTTTATAGGGAAGAGTGATATATAAATTGCCAGGACTTCAAACTGTGAAGGTAATCAGTTGTAAAATTTGAGATTCCCTCAAATCTGAGGGCATTCTTCGGGCTGAACTATAAGTATATGTATTACTTTTATTAAATATAGCATACTATTAATTTGATGTAGCATACATTTAATTGAATTGGTAAAGTTTAAGTGCAGGCGAACTATGACCTAAGTTTTCGATAACATTTACCTTGTCAAACTGCATTTCTTAATTGAAGAATAAGTGGCATTTTTACAATGAATATTATGCATGATGTACTATAAACGAAATTTGTGTTGTTTATAATTAGTCAGATAACATTAGTTATTTGTAACATTAAACTTGCCTATTATAGTAAAACGACCGTTGGTTTATTTATTCCTAATAATAGATAAAAAGGTACCCAATATCCATCAAAATTAAGTTGATTATAGCACAAGATGCACTACCCGCAGCATATATAGGAGATTTTACGGAATTCTCTTTCGCGCTTGCGCAATGAACTGGCCGTCAAAATCCGCCATATTTGTTGTTAATTTGTTGTTGTCATGGGCGGAAAAGCATAAACATATTGATAATGTTATATTTGGGCTTGCGGGATAGAGGTTTTTCAATTGATTGGTCTACGTACAGGAATGTCTTTGTAGCAAGTTCATGCGAATCTCCTTGAACAAAATCAATAAGCAATCATATATAAGCAAAATGCAATTCGTTTTTCGAACAACGAATATAAGCTGGTGGTAAAAGCAATTCACGTGTATTATTAAATATTTTTTTATTATTAAATTTAGAAGTCAATCTGTAAATTAAGATTGGGATGTTATGGTGTAGTTGTTTTTGCATTGACATTGTATTCAATTTTGTTATAACTTAAACTACTTTTATGATTGAGTTTTAAAATACCCTTATTATGACTTGTATTTGTTAGGTATTGAAGTTTTATTGATTTTTCATAGCTTACTAATTTTAACGGTAATTATATGATGAATATTCAGGAGTTTTGTGAAATTCATACGGCTTTGTATACTTGATTACTACTAGCTTAATTTTAAACTTATTGGAATCAATTCACATTCCACCATTTTTTGTATAATCCTATTAATTTTTAAAAGTTAAGTTTATTATTACAATTAGTGCATTATATTGTCGTAAACAAGTTCCAAGTAAATTGCTCGTCACAATGTGAAGCTTTTTGCTCGACTTGTGCTTGCGTTTCACTTTCGATATAATCATTACAGCAGATTTCAGTCAGTATGTAGCTAATGGTAATATCTTTGGTTAGCTTGCTTGTTAGCTGAACCGTGAAGTCATTGTTAGGTAAGGTATACTACCTCCTTTTAAAGTAGCTTAGTCCTACAGAGAGATATATTTTTTATCTGTTGGGCTAGTCTACTATTAAAGGAGGGAAGTTTACCTTACCTAACAATGACTTAACGGTTCAGCTAACAAGCAAGCTAACCAAAGATATTACCATTAGCTACATACTGACTGAATCTGCTGTAAAATATAAAATAACCTATATATTCTACCTCTGACATTTTTTTTGTCCATTTTATTCCACATGCTCTCCTCAGCTTTGCTATTTGTCTGTTTTATTTCATGGTCTGTTTCATATTTGCACGAATCCGCTTTTGCAGTTCTCTGAATATACATGAATTAAGCTCTTTAAAAAATAGTTAAATGATAAGACCTTCTTATTTCCGTAAAGTCTTTTTTTTTGTCTAAAATCTCTCTATTATACAATCATTTGAAATCTTTTAAAGAAGGCCTCATTTAAGTTTCATGAAAATATTACAATGATTTGAAAACTTAGTATCTAATAGACAATGAGATATGAACGATCGTCAAAAAATAAGCGAAATATACTAAGATGGCTTTGAAAACTCTTGAGTCGCAGACCACTGTGAACACAGTATAAAAAAAAAACGAAAGAGAACGAAAAAGCAAACACAGCCACATAAAAACTAAACACCGAGTCCCACTTCTATAATGGTTGTGAACTTATGTGCTGTGAACTTGAAAGCTAATAATGTGCCCTTGTATCGCCAATCTTATTTGTTTATGCAATCACATATCTTGTAATATAAGAGTCTAGAATGAAAACGGTAAATTTGTGACAGAAACACCAACCTGATCGAAGAATAGAAAAAAAGCCCAATGTCAATATTAAGGTTTATAAAAAGTAACAGAATTCCGCACCAGAAAGTCGGCATCAGCTGGCAACCAAACAATATTGTATCTAAATATATTTGGAAGATTACCTAGACAAGTTAGCAAGATCCCACAGAATCAAGGAATATTTTTCTAAGGACAACCACACAAAAAGTACCACTGATAGTGACACAAGTGATCTCGACTCATATGACGACCAAGAAGACATATGTCCACTGCCACTTCCCAAACATTCAGCAATGTATCGTCTGTGCGGAAACTTAAGAAACAAGAGATGAGATTAATAAAACCAGCTGATAAAGGTAGCGCTGTTGACGTCATGGACAAATGTGACTACATTCAAGAATCAGAACACGTCAACTCTCTGATGAGAGATTTTATAAGAAACTAGACTCTGACCACACCCCTCAATTTAACAAAGAGAACATATGGGGAAATAAAATATAAAAATAGATCAGTAATAATACAGGTAAGATTTGGTCGATTGATTTTAATCCAAAATCCTGAATCTCATAATATAACAATACACTATGGATCAATATACGTGACTGTGTATATAAACATTAAAAATGAGTGAAAAACACAACTGTTAGTATTTCTTATTGATGCCGTTTGGATGGTGTACATTTAGTTCCTTTATCCAAAGGCTTTCCAGAACCCGTCGCTGGGCATCACTCCTGTGAATGTTCTGTTCAATCACTAAAATTTTCATGCGGTTAAAGTCATCAAGTTTGTGACCCGACTGTCTGAATGCTGAGAAACTGGCAGAAGTGGCTTCTTAGAGATATCACTCCTATGGCCATTGAGGCGTTTGTGGAAAGGCTGTTTTGACTCACCAACATATTGGAGGCCACAAACCGAACATTCTAGTATGTAAATAACATTCGTACTTTTGCAGGTAACATTTCAAAATATCTTATAGTTATTTTCGGTTGCCTTACTGTGAAATATTGATGAATGCTGCATCTGTAGGTAGCATTTGCAGCGTTTTTCTTCACACGAACGACATTCTCCAGAAGTATTTCTATTATCAGACACTTAAGTCCGCATCAGCAGGTTCCGCAGACTATTAGGTTGCCTAAAAGCTATCATGGGAGGCTCGGGAAAAATCTTGGATAGTTTGGAATTCTTTTCAACTGTTTTCCAATGATCACGAATGACACCAAAGCTGTTTTTGAGAGATGGGTGGTAAGTAAGAACACATGGGGTCCTTTTCTTTTTCTTTTTAACTTTGTATTCCAATAAATCACTCTTTTTTTGATATTTCTGTGTTTGTGTATCCCCTTTTCTTTAAGCGAGTTTCAAGTTGATGTAGTTGTCTTTTAGTTGTTTCTGTATTCGAACCTATTCGTTTGACTCTTAGTGCCAGACTGTACGGGATGGCATGCTCTTGGTAAGATGAGCAGTATGGCAACTTTTAGGGGACAAATATTGATGAGTGTCAGTATAAATATATAAATCTATAGATATGGTGCCCTCTGTGAGCGAACTTGAAGTATCGAGGAAGGCGATTTTGGATTTAGACTTCTCATGAGTAAATTTGATACTTGGATGTAGGTTGCTGGCATAAGTTGATAAAAGTATCTAAATCCTCGTCGTTTATATTCAATTTCATATCCACATCATCTAAAAATCTAAATCAGGAAAGCGGTTTCGATTGAAGATTCAAAGAGTTGTTTCTCTAATTTGCCCATAAATATGTTGGCATATGATGGAGCCATGTTGGTGCCCATGGCAATTCCATTACCTTGCAAATAATGATCTCCATCAAAAGTGATGTTTTCCTTAAGTACCAGCGTGAGCATTTTGACTAGGCATTCAGAAGGTGGATATTTCACTGGTCTGAAATTCCAAACTTCTTTACATGCATCAATGCCATCTGCATATGGAATATTAGCGTAGAGGGAATTGACATCCATGGAAACAAGAGTCGTGTTAGAGAGAAGTGGATTCATCTATAGTAAAGATCCTACAAATTATTGTAAGATACAGTCACAGAAAATAATTATATTTATAAGTACGTCTGAGCCAGTGACAACTCTACAACAGATTTATCCATCGAATCACCAGCAGTGATGGTGATACATGGTTGTGAACATTATGTATATACAACTCGTGTCATGTACTGTAGTACGACGCTAGATTAAAACTGACGTGGAAAGGTAACACCCGGCCACCGAAAACTTCATTATTTTTATGAAGCCCAGGTGGTCGTGTGGTCTAGCGGGAAGCCTACAGTGCAGGCGATTTGGTGTCACGATATCTCAGTAGCATGGGTTCAAATCCCGAAGAGGGAAGAACAAAAAAATTGCGAATGAGTTGTATATATACATGTATATCGCCGGGACTCGATCTGATGCTGCTGAGATATCGTGACACAAAATCGCATTCACTGTATCTGACGCGCTAGACCATTCGACCACATTGGCTTCACAAAAATAAAGCTTTCGGTGGCCGGGTATTACCTTGCCTCAGTGTGCAAAAACAATTGACGTTACAATACATTACAAAACTTACAAATATACCAAATTAAAAAAAAACAATACTTACTAGGCTAACGAAAGCTAATAGTTGTGAAACCTCAATCACTTCTGTATATTTCCTATACGGAAAACAAACACACTGCAAAAACGGACAGTTTAGTCAGAATCCAATATTAGAATAGGAAACTGAAGACACTCAGCAAAATGACAGTAATAAACATAAACAAACAAAGGATTACTATCAGATACTCAAATGCCATTTGTAATCTTCAATTCAACTTAATGAAAAATTATGTCTTCATATTTAAATCAACAACAATTAATTTTGTTAGAAGTTAAGATCATGCAACTATAAATTGTACGAGAAGAACATGTCCATCATATTGAAAGGCGATGAGAAAATTGGGGGAAAATGACGGGATTGTGATGACGACAATTGAAATTGAATATACATTATCAAATATGACACAAAACTGAAGTAATGGTCAATCAACTGTGAAGTGACCCGTAATAACTTCGACTAACATTACAATGCAGAATCCTTTTTCCATTAGCTTCCTAACACAAAGCTATGCTCTATCAAGAAAATCATGACAGGAAACATAAGCAATAGCATATCGCTACATCTAGGGGAACTATAACTGTATTTGCAAAAGTGTTTAATTCAGATGATAAACAACATTAGTACCTAAATTCTATATTTTAAGACCAAGGTGACGTTCTATAAAGTCTGAGTGGCAGCTGCAAGCTCAACGTTGTTTCTGTTGACCTATATTTTTTACATGTCTACCAGGCCATTGTCTCTTTGACATCCCTCAAGTTACATGTTCAGAAATTATTGAATGTCGATCAGTTTCTTGTAACTTGAAAAAATGAATATTTGGATTTCATGTAAATTTTAATTACAGTCACCCCAACCACAACCAACCAACCACCATTATACTTCTACAAGACCAATGATACAAATTTATAAATTATTTCATAAATTTATTCCGAATTATTTACCTTTTTCCAAAAAGAACTCCATCATTCTTGTTCTAATCTTTTCTACACTCAATCCTCTCTTCTTTTGGCTACATAATAAATATTTGTTTTTAGTTTCTGTGGATTTAAACCTTTATTAAGTCCTAACAAACAATACACAAACATGCGACTGTGATAAATATTTTTATGAGATGCCAACTTTCCCCTTATACTTCTAGCTAAAATTGAATAACAAAAAGTTGAATAACAAAAAAAAAAAAAAAAAAAAAATCGAGCTCCAAGAAAATTCAAAACGAAAAGTCCCATATTTTGACTTTTTGACCTATTATGTCTGTTTTGGTCACGCATCGTTGTAAATATAATGGAATTTGATGCGACTGTCATACAGGTGAGAGATTTAGCGCTATAAACCAGGCTCAATCCACCATTTTCTACATTTGAAAATGTCTATACCAAGTCAGGTATAAGACAGCTGTTGTCCATTCGTTTGATGTGTTTTATGTGTTTTATCATTAGATTTTCCCATTTGATTAGTGACTTTCCGTTTTGAATTTTCCTCGGAGTTCAGTATTTTTGTGATTTTACCTTTTCCATTATAAAATGAATAAAATCAGAATCTCATCTGCTATACAAACAAATACTCTGCAAAACGCATATGGAAACGTATATTAAAAGGAATCCGACGTGGCGATAGGAACCCAAATAAACCGATCAAAATGACAATAATGAACATTTATAAGAGAGGACGAAAATTGTTTAAATGATAATGGGATTATGGTTACGACAAGTAGAATATCGGGATACTGCAGTAAATTCGGTGTTATAGTCGTAAACACTGAAAAAAAACCCATTCAAATATCTTAACAACGAAAAATAAAATGGCATACAGACATAGCACAAAAGCAAATAGCGAGAGATAATAATACAATAAATGAGCATAATATAATAATACAAGCCAGAAAGTTTAATTAATAACCACGCAAAAAAAATTAGTGAAGTTAAAACATAAATCTAGCTCTTATTGTATAGTTTTATTGTTGATATTCACCCCATATGTACCAAATGTAAGATTATGTTTATTTATATTACAGAAATTTCTTGGTATTCCTAATAGGAAGATTTAGTATACTTAACGAGAAAATTATTTTTATTTACCTGTGTAGAATTTGAAAACCGTTTTTTTTTTTTCAAAAGTGAGTATTTTGTATAAATTGTTAAATATTTCACAGTGATATCTTAATACCAAAGCTTTGTTTAAACTTGTTTTTTTTTTTACTTTCGACAATAAATATGTATCCTTAATAACTTTATTAACTATGTATATGCATTCAGGTATCGCATCTAAATTTTATTCGTTCAAAGTGTGTTAATCTACGTGTTTTGATTGAGTTAAGCCTTCCAATCGATATTTTATCGTGTGTTTTTCTCTCTTATGATGTTATACTATTGTCTCAGTAAAGGGAGAAGGTTTGATACCATTTAAACGTTTAATCCCGCTGCAAATGTTTGCACCTGTCCTAAGTCAGGAATCTGATGTACAGTAGTTTTCGTTTGTTTATGTTATTTATACATGTTTCTCGTTTCTCGTTTTTTTTTTCATATAGATTAGACAGTTTGTTTTCCCGTTTGAATGGTTTACACTTGTAATTTTGGGGACCCTTGTTGCTTGTTGTTCGGTGTAAGCCAAGGGCTCCGTGTTAAAGGCCGTACCTTGACCTATAATTGTTTACTTTAATAAACTGTTATTTGAATGAAAGTTGTCTCATTGGCACTCATATCACATCTTCCTATACCTATTTACCAAGAATCCTAAGTAAAAAATAACGTGGTAGGATTGCCAATGAGAGAACTCTCCACTAGAGACCAAATGACACAAAAATTAACAGCTATAAGGTCTCGTTAGCCCTTTGTTTTTGAAAAAGGACGATTTAACCAGTGTTTGTCGACCTTCTGCTCAGACACTATTGAAGTTTGATAAAGAGTGAGTAGCAGGTGCAAGCTCAAAAGGGATTATGTGAACATTATGATTGAACAACATCTCCTTATTGTGTATATTAAGACTGTTTCATAGCCTGTTGTAATTCTGTGACAGTCGGTACTTTCACATTTGCACCAGCCATAGGTCCAGAAATTATTGTGGATAATATTTAGAATCAAATATTTGGTGCATACACAGGCCGATGAGCTTTGTTAAAGACTATATACACAGCTTAATTTATTTACATAACATATTTTAATATTCAGAATACCTCGCGGTAATTTGTATTTCCTGAGTCACCGTGATAATCTACTCTTCTATTCTTCATATGAAACGTCAATCTAGGGAGTTCTGATTCAAGTTGTACGCTTTCTACAATTTGCCCCTGAGAATTATTTTGTGTGTTCTCTGAAAGTTAAAAAACATGTTATTCATTGAAACATGAAGATTTGTTTAATCAACATCCAAATATGGTAATGAATAAACTAAGATTGTACCTCCACACCGAATGAAATGCAATAAGGCTTGTCAGGTGATTGTTTATTTCCAACATCTTAATTCCTTTAAAAACAAAGATATTTTCTATGAATTATAAAATGGGTAAGAAAGTCGGAAAATGTGTCATTGCATACTGATTAAGTGCACAGCAAACACCCATCGAAACATCATTTTACATGTTCTACGATTAACTATATTCATCGGCATTCACCTCAGAGATAAGACAACCTTTAACCAGACTTTTCAAGTAGGATACAGTAACGATAATATTTTCAGGTCATTAAAGATGGCATTTTTTGCCTTTAATATTGATTCAACTATAGAGTTTTCTATCGAAAATAAACATTTATACTGTAAAACAGTTGTTGTGATGATACGGGCTATGTTCTTCTCATATATTTTTGTTGATATGATACTTTACCTCTAACCGGAGGGATTGAGCTTGATATTCAAGTGATACAGACATAATCAATCAGTTTACTTTAGGTATGTGTCTTGCATGTAAGTAACTGCTAGCAGTCTTTGTTAATTTATATATCATTGTAACTTTGTTTAGTTTCTTTTGTTAACTATTCTGACATTGGACTCGGACTTCTTTTGAACAGAGTTTTGCTGTGCGTATTGTTGTGTGTTTTTTTTTTACATTGGCTAAAGGTATAGGGTAGGATTGAGATAATAAAAAAAATGTCGCTGCAGTCTTCCGACTCTCTCAAGTCAGGCGCCTCTGGCCTTTCTTAGTCGTTTGTGCTTTTTAATTTAAGTTCATTTATATATTTCAGTGTTTAGTATGACGTCCATTATCACTGAACTAGTGCACGACTCCAGATGCGGAATTTTCTCACTGCATTGCCATTTGTTGCCTTCGGCTGTTTTCTGCTTTTTTCGTCGGATTATTGTCTCTTTAACACATGCCCCATTTCCATTCTCAATTTTAATATTTTACTTGTTTGGCATTATATCTATTATACTCTGAACGTCACTGGTGAGTCTTATGTAGACGAAACGCGCGTCTGTCATATTAAATTGATATCCTGAACCTTTGATAACTATTACATTGCAGATTAAGATTGATACTGCAAGTCATATAAAAACTAAGACAAACATATCCACAAATTATGAAAAAAGGTCTTGTATTTATTACCTATATGTCCTGTTTTGTTCACGCATCGTTGTAAAATATAACGAAATTTGATGCGACTGTCAAGTCCAGAATATGACAGTTGTTGTCCATTCGTTTTGATGTGTTTCAACATTTTATTTTGCCATTTGATTAAGGACTTTCCGTTTGAATTTTCACTACTTTTGTTATTTTAACTTTTTAATACAAAAATAATAATTGGTGTGACACATTTATTTGAATGTTTTTGTTTTAAAAGATGATGATGATAAAATCGTTTTTTGCTGTCAGTGATGTTGGATTGATGTATAAATAAAAAAATGAGGAATACTGTATCGCACGAGATTATGTCAAAAAGGCAATGCATTTATTACCAGAAGCGTGGTGGACATTTCTAGCTACAATGTAGTATGCCCCATTGAGTAGCATGAGTTGTTGACGAGTTCTTTGTTTCAAAATGTTATTGTGCACAAAGATTTTCAACTAAAATTTTCAACTTTAATTTATATAATTGCTTTGTAAAATAAATATTGTTATCTTCGTGAATCCTTGACAAAATAAAAACACAAAATTAAATATAAATCAATTGTTTTGTAAACATAAATGATTGGTTAGAAGGATGGATGGGTTGGTTGACTAATTGGTTGGTTGGTTGGTCCAGGTTGATTGGTTGGTTTGCCCAAAAAATACTTTGGACCTACACTGTAGAAACAGTCTAAAAAACAAAAGACGATCCCTCATCCTCTATTAAACACATGGAACATGGACTCGACACCAGCATGAGTGATTGGTTGGTTGGTTGATTGATTGATTGAATGATTGGCACTTCTTTGTGCGACGAAGCTAACTTAAATAACGCCTATATTCTGACATCACGTGACTGCGTACCTTTACATTCCGCAAAGCCAACGGACGCATGAGATGTCCTCATAAAAATTTATCCTAATTTTTTTTCTAGTTTCTATGTTACCTCGGAATTCCATTTTTCATCTATTTGTTGTGTTTGCATTTTCTTTGAATTTGTAGGAAAACGGAGTAAATTTTATCTTGAAAGTTTCCTTTTCCTTATTTGGATATGACATGTTTTTATTTTTAATTTAGTTCCGATATATTTATATATAAGGTTTCAAAATATATTTATTAATATTTCGTTGAACTGCGCACATGTGGATTGATCAGAGTAACACGATTACTATTGGTTTTATTATTTACAGGTTCATGATGTCCGATCCTGCATGCATTTTACGTACACATTTACTGGAGAACAAGTTTGTATTTAAATCCATGTTTAGAAATTTGATAGTAGAAATTTAGTAAATTTTCGAACTCGGGAGCGATTTCTACGTCATCGCATATGATTTCCCAATCAAGCAGACCGCGCCAAACGGCAAAAATAATGCTGTAATTATATTATTTTAACCAAAAAATATACTTTTATGTATATGAACAACGGGAGATAGTTGGCCACTTCCAGTTTATCGAAAGTTATTTCTAGTCTTGAGTGATAAGTTTATGTGTCTATATTACAAAATATATGGATTCCGAGTACTTTTACATGCATTGGGTAGATAACTCCTATAAAATTTCATGGAATCGCTTAGATCTAAATTAGTCAAAAATTTATGAGGATGTATCTAACAATTTGTAAACAAATTTTGTCGATATCTTTTTTAGTTACAAAGGAGATGCCACACATTTGATAAACAGTGAATAGGGAGATAACTCTTACAAAGAAAATTGTTCATCTAGCAGGGTGACATTTAAAAGTGCATAAACTGTACCATACAATATGAAAAAATATCTAAAAGACATATTGCGAAACAAACACATTTAAAATTTAGCGAAAAAAAATAATAATCAGAAGAAATACAACAGATCTTTCCACAGAAAAGTAGAAAGATTCAATTAAAAACCAATTGTACAGACAACAATTGAAGGTCTTTTCCTACCCTATAAAGATCAATTTTGATATAGAACTATGAAAATTCTGTTTGAAATATCATATCCAGAATCAAATGATAGCTTATTGTACACTGATCCCCAAAATATATGGTTTCTATACATATTTTTAAAATTAAGAGAGATACATTTTTACTTCCGGTTTGGAATATGTCACTTCCGGTTTTATTTGGTAGTTTACTTATAATTGATTCCAAAAATATATTGTTCAATATACTTTTACATTAAATAAGTACAAAAATGGCTATTTTAGGTAACTTCCGGTTGGCGTTCCCATGGTCAAGTGTCTTGCATCGTTTTGCAAAACGCCCCATGGCTTTATCATGTATAAATATGAGGTAAAAGCAAAAGTCAAAATCAAAATGTTAATTTAACCTATGACCTTGAGTTCAATTCCAAGGTTTTGAACCCAGGGCTTCAAATCAAAAGACCATACGTCTTAATTCTATATGGTTAATGATTTATAAAACTTTTTGCCTAATTTTTATATAAGAGGGGAGAAAACTCCTATTTAATGTTACCATACCCTTTCAATCAAAACTCATGTGTTACAACACTTTTGAAGAAAATAAAATGAGTCAAAATCTAAATTTAGAATATGACCTTGACCTTTGACCTTGACCTAATTCTCATTTCTTTAACCTAGGACCTCAAATCAAAAGATCCTAAGTCTCTATCACTTATGATTTACCAGTTAGAAATGCATACTAATTATATCACATGCATTAACCCTCTATCAAGAAAATCATGATAGGAAATACAAGCATTGGCATATTTTATCAATTGTAAGATATATACCCCGTATGCAGGCGCTGCTGGAATATTGCTTCTTAGAAATGGAAAGTTCACAATTGGAAAGCTGAAATCATCTCTTTTGTCGTATTTAAGTTTTCAGTCGACCCTTATTGTCAATTTCTAAATGTAACTCAAGATATAAGGCCGACTTAACTGTATCTGTTGTATTCTTTATCTCTAGTTCGATGGGATAGATGCATGCAACATAGTCACCAAATTGTGAATTAGTTAGTGAAAGAACATCATCTATATAGCGGAAAGTAGAGTTAAAGGAGGTAAAAGCAAAAGTCAAAATCAAAATGTTAATTTAACCTATGACCTTGAGTTCAATTCCAAGGTTTTGAACCCAGGGCTTCAAATCCAAAAGACCATACGTCTTAATTCTATATGGTTAATGATTTATAAAACTTTTTGCCTAATTTTTAATATAGAGGGGAGAAAACTCCTATTTAATGTTACCATACCCTTTCAATCAAAACTCATGTGTTACAACACTTTTTGAAGAAATAAAATGAGTCAAAATCTAAATTTAGAATATGACCTTGACCTTTGACCTTGACCTAATTCTCATTTCTTTAACCTAGGACCTCAAATCAAAGATCCTAAGTCTCTATCACTTATGATTTACCAGTTAGAAATGCATACTAATTATATCACATGCATTAATGGAGATAACTCTCATATGGAGTTTTCATATCGCTTCCGTTAAAAAAGGACATATCATTTGAAGGATATAACAAGCAATTTTATAAAATAAATGTATCGCTTTTTTCTGCGGAATTAAAGTCACAAGAAAAAACAGTGTTCGGGGAGATAACTCTTACAAAGAAAATTTTTCGTCTGAGCAGTGTAAAATTTAAAAGTGCACGAACTATACGATACCATAAGAGAATTATCTAAGCGACAAATTGCGAAACAAATATTTATCGGAAGAACAAAATTAGGCGGAAGAAACAAAAAATAGTCTTGTTATATGAAAAAAGGTCACTTCTTGTCGTCATTTTTTAAGGTCATATGTATCACCTTTTGTACAAGGTCATATGGCTTTATAATGAACTTAGTTGAAGTTTATACTATAACAAACTTACATTAAGACATTTCGGGGCCACTAACTCCTATAAGATGTCATTAGAATGTTTCAGACAAATTGTACCATATCTTCATTATAATTAAACAACGTTTTTTACTTGTTATTTTATGTATATCTTTAAAAGTGTTGATAAAATGCAAAACCAGGAAAAGTCACAAATTAGAAGTTTACCTTGACTTTTGACCTTGACCTCATTTTCTAATTTAGGACCTAGGGGCCTCAAATAAAAACCTTCCAGTGTTGTATGGTCATAGAACATAGAAAATTTAAGAATAGGCTACACGAACCCCATCAAAAACTAGGCGTGATCTCAGGTGCTCCGGAGGGGGAGGCAGACCCTGTTCCACATGTGGCACCCGACGTGTTGCTCATGTTATAACAAATCAAGTAAATAGTCTTATTAGGTAGTTCACATTCGTGTAGTTACGACGTAAGGAACATATCCGATATCATTTGTGAAACGGTTATTCCATAACGATCAACTAACTCTTGATGTCGTCCGTAAATTTTACAAAGGGATGTTTTCAACTTTACCATTTGAACTCTTGGTTAAATAGCTTCCTTGTGAGCAGCAACCCTCTATCAAGAAAATCATGATAGGAAATACAAGCATTGGCATATTTTATCAATTGTAAGATATATACCCCGTATGCAGGCGCCTGCTGGAATATTGCTTCTTAGAATGGAAAGTTCACAATTGGAAAGCTGAAATCATCTCTTTTGTCGTATTTAAGTTTTCAGTCGACCCTTATTGTCAATTTCTAAATGTAACTCAAGATATAAGGCCCGACTTAACTGTATCTGTTGTATTCTTTATCTCTAGTTCGATGGGATAGATGCATGCAACATAGTCACCAAATTGTGAATTAGTTAGTGAAAGAACATCATCTATATAGCGGAAAGTAGAGTTAAAGGATATTGCTATTTTTTATCTTTCTTCCTAAGAAGTTCCTGTATGGAGTCAGGGCTCATAATAATAAAGAAACAAGTCGGCAAGAAGAGGGGCACAACTAATTCCCATTGGAATGCCGACAGTCTGTTGAAAAACACGTCATTCGACGTAACAAATATGTTGTCAATCAAGAAAATCAAGCATCTTGATAATGTCAGTTTCAGTGATTTTTTTTTGTTTGAATCAGAGTGATCCTTTACAAGTAGAATTTATCCCTCCCTAAGACACGATACTTGTATCTACGTTGGTCATTCTTTTTTATGAAACAAAGCAATACCAACACTCTCAATTGTCTTAGTTAGGAATGTGGAATACTTGTGTAAAGTGTAGAAAAGTCAAATGTTTTAATATTATTGCAAGATGAAAGAGAGTTTGATTGTATATACTTTAAAAATATCTTTTGTACGATACAATATGAAAAATATCTAAGCGACATATTGCGAAACAAGAATTTCAAAACTTTCAGAAACAAAAATGATTCAAAACCATTCGTTTAGACAACAATTGAAGGTCTGTCCACATCAGTTTTCTAAGTTATTGAAAAGAAGCTAGTTCCTGTTTACTCAAAGTTAAAATTGGCATACAATTATAAGCTAAACTTTCTTCAAACTGATACGATAAATAAGTGGTTTCTATTTACTTTTGAGTGAAATAAGGAAGATTACCAGCTACTTCCGGTGAAGTAAATGTCACTTCTGGTCTCATATGATAGCTTATTTTACACTGATTCTAAAAATATATAGCTTCTATATACTTTTGCCTGTTAACCAGGAGATAAGTGGCCACTTCCGGTTCATCAAAAATCACGTCTAGTCTTGAGTGATAACTTTATGTATCTAAATTACAAAGTATATGGATTCCAAAAAGTGCCAAAAAAACTCCTTCCGGTTTTTTTTAAGGTCACTTCCGGTTGTAATTTTTCAAAGTCATATGTCACCAAATCTTTTGTTAAGGTCATCTGTCTTTATAATGAAATTATTTGAAGTAATAATCAATTAACCTTTAAATTAGACATTTCAGGGGCACTAGCTCCTTTAAGATGCCATAGGATTGTATCAAACCAAATGTAACAGATCTTCATAACAATAAAGCAAACATTTTGAACCTGTTCTTTTATACATATCTTTAAAAGTGTTAGAGAAAATGTAAAACATAGCAAAAGTCAAAATTTAGAACTTGACCTTGACCTATGACCTTGACCTCATTTTCCAAGTTATGACCTAGTAACCTCAAATAAAATTTTTTAAGGGCTATATGGTTAAAGTTTATGAGTTTAAAAAAAAACATACCGATAAATTTATTGTGTAAAGGTAGATAATTCCTATAAAATTTCAGCGAATCGCTTCGATCCAAATTAGCCAAAAAATCCTGAGGGTGTAGCGAACAATTTCTTAAAGAAATTTTGTCAATATTTTTTTGTTACGAAGGAGATGCACCACATTTCATTAACAGTGAATAGGGAGATAACTCTTACAAAAAAAAAATGGTTCGGTTTAACAGGAGTGAAATTTAAAAGCGTAATAAATTATACGATACAATATGAGAAATATCTAAGTGAGATATTGCGAAACAAAAAATTCAAAACCATGTGGAATATTTTTTAACTAATAATCAAAACACATCTATAAGTCTTTCCAGAGAAAAGTGGAAAGACCTTAATAACCAGAACAAATACAATACGTCTTTCCACAGAAAAGTGGAAAGACCTAATAATCAGAACAAATACAAGAGGTCTTTCGACAGAAAAGTGGAAAGACCTAATAATAATCAGAACAAATACAATAGGTCTGTCCACAGAACAGTGGAAAGACCTAATAATCAAAACAAATACAAGAGGTCTGTCCACAGAAAAGTGGAAAAATTTATAATCTGAACAAATACAAGAAGTCTTTCCACAGAAAAGTGGAAAGACCTAAAAATCAGAACAAATACAATTAAAAAGTCAATTGTTCATGAACAATTGAATGGTCTTTCCTTTTTTCTTTTATTAATTGCCTTCTTAGTTAAAAAATATATGGTTTCTAAGGACTTTTATGTTCATAAGTGGTTGCTTAGGACAAAAATCATTCCAATGGATAAATATATTAAAATAAGTTATTAAAAATGTCATATGTACTATTCATAGTTTTTAAAGTTAAAAAAACAAGTGATTGCTAAGGACTTGTATGTCGTTGCTAGGGACAAAAATGTCATTTCCAGTATTAAAAATGTCATATTTATATTATTCATAGGCTTCTAAGTTCAAAAATATATGGTTGCTAAGGTGTTTTATGCCGTTGCTAGGGGACTTGACCTTGACCTAACTTTGTAGACCTTATTATGCTGATCACTTTTGGATTTCAAAGTTTCTTTCTATCTCTAACCACTTTTGAGTTATAAGCAAACAATCATCATTTCGGGGACCCCAAAAACCAGTTTTGGTGCCCTAGTTCCATAACAATTGGTCCAATGATTTTAAACCCAACATAACAAATGTAGATCTTGACAAGACACATATTTTCTCCGTTACATTTTATCAGCCATCTTTTACGGTTATATAGTAAATTCCGATAACAAGCTAAGGTCAAAATCTAGGTCATGACCTTGACCGTTGACCTTAGGTCAATTTTCATGTTCATGTGAATTGATGATCAATGGTGATGATCCTAGTTGGCTACAATTTACAGTTTTTGAGTTTTTGTGGCCAACCGACATTTGTTAATTTTCAAAGGGCATAACCCTACCAATGAGTCGTTGAATCTTTTCGATTCAAATATAACGAAGCACCAGGGTCTGTTCCTGAACAAATTTCACCCTTTGTTTTTTTTTACCTATTATGATTATGGAGTTAGAATGATAACAAGTTTTTCCGGTGTTAGGGGAGATAACCCCTATAAAGGAAATGTTACGGGGTCGTGCCCTCACCACAAGATAGCTTTTGGTCAACCGATACTAGATACCTAATATCATTTCAACATGTCCGCGTACTTTTTTGGGGAAATTTCGTTAAAGTTTGGCGGAAAGAATAATAATAATAATTAAAAACCAATTGTTCAGAGAACAATTGAAGGTCTTTCCACCAGTTAATATCTATTTTGATATTGAAATATTAAAAATCAGTCTAAAATGTCAGTTCATATGGCTTTATGATGTATAGATATGAATTTAAAGCAAAGGTCAAAATCTAGAACGTCATATTGACCTATGACCTTGACCTCAATTTCAAGGTCACAAACTGAGGAGCTAAAATCAAAAGACCCTAGGTCTCTAATATGTATGGTTAATAAGTTATATCACTTTACGAATAATTCTAGATATGAATAGGGGCTAAAACTCCCATTCATTGTTTACGCACCCTTTCAACTAAAATTATTTAGTTACCACATGTCGCAACTAACAATTTATACAAAATAATTTGTCGATATCTTATAAGGTTAATGAAATTGAGTGAAATAAGACAAATTCAAAAATTTGAATATGACCTTGACCTTTGACCTTGACTTATTTTCATTTTTTTTGGGACCAAGGACCTCAAATCAAAAGATCCTAGGTCTCTATCACTTATGGTGTTCCAGTTTAAAATACATTTCGAAATTTCAAATACAAAAAGGGAAATAACTCTCATATGGAGCGTCCATATTGCGTCGGTCGAATTGAAACAAATCATGCGAAGGATATAACGAGCAATTTTATAAAATAAATTTGTCGTAATCTTTTACGGTTGCGAAAGAGTTGTGATCACAAGGTAAACAGTGTTTGGGGAGATAACTCCTACAAAAAAAAGTATTCGGTTACGCAGGGTAAATTTCAAAAGCGCATAAACTGTTCGATATCATATACCAAATATCTAAGCGACATATTGCGAAACAAATGTTTATCGCAAGAACAAAATTCGGCGGAAGAAAAAAAAAAAAAATCAGAAGAAAAACAATAGGTCTTTCCACAGAAAAGTGGAAAGACCTAATTAAAAACCAATTGTTCAAAGAACAATTGAAGGTCTTTCAACTAATAAAGATCTATTTTGATATGAAAGTATTAAAATTCAGTTGAAAATGTCAGTTCCTATGGCTTTATGATGTATAAATATGAATTAAGAGCAAAGTTCAAAATCTAGAACGTCCAATTAACCTTTGACCCTGACCTCAATTTCAAGGTCATAGACTAAACATCTCGAATCAAAAGACACTAGTTCCTTAATATGTATGGTTCATGAGTAATATCACTTTACGCATAATTCTAAATATAAGAGGGTCGAAAACTCCCATTTATTGTCTACGAACCCTTGACTTATGGTTTACCAGTTAGAAATGCATATCACCTATATCATATACAAAAGGGGGGATAACGCTCATATGGAGTCTCCGGATAGCTTCGATCAAAATAAAACAGAACATCCTGAGGATATAACGAGCAATTTTGAAAATAAATTTGTCGGTTTCTTATACGGTTGCGAAGCCTAAGAGATAACAAGAAAAACAGTGTTCGGGGAGATAACTCTTACAAGGTAAAGTTTTTTGTTACGAGGTGTCAGTTTCAGAAGCGTATTAACTGTTCGATATCATATACCATATATCTAAGCGACATCTTGGGAAACAAAAAAACAGTGAAGGAAAAAAAAAGTTGGTGGAAGAAAAAAAAAAAATTAAAAACCAATTGGTCAAAGAACAATTGAAGGTCTTTCAACTAATAAATATCTATTTTGATATGAAAATATCTAAATTCTGTTGAAAATGTCAGTTCCTATGGCTTAATGATGTATAAATATGAATTTCAAGCAAAGGTCAAAATCTAGAACGTCCAATTAACCTATGACATTGACCTCAATTTCAAGGTCATAAACCAAGGATCCCAAATCAAAAGACGCTTGGTCTGTATTATGTATGGTTCATGAGTAATATCACTTTACGCATAATTCTAAATATAAGAGGGGCGAAAACTCCCATTTATTGTCTACGCACCCTTGCAACCAAAATTTATAAGTTACGACATGTCGCAACTAACAATTTAGTAAAAATAATTTGTCGATATCTTATAAGGTTAATGAAAATAAATGAAAATAAGCCAAAATCAAAATTTAGAATTTGACCTTGACCTTTGACCTTGACTTCATTTTCATTTTTTTGGACCAAGGATCTTTAATCAAAAGACCCTGGGTCTCTATCACTTATGGTTTACCAGTTAGAAATGCATATCACCTATATCATATACAAAAGGGGGGACAACTCTCATATGGAGTCTCCGGATAGCTTCGGTCAAAATAAAACAGAACATCCTGAGGATATAACGAGCAATTTGGTAAAATAAATTAATCCAAAATTGAGACAAACTGTCTCTGCAGTTAATCTATTCGGACACCTGAGTTATTTATGTAAGGATTCAGTTTGTTCAATGCTTTTTGTTTTTATTTGTTCCTTTTTACTGACTTTTTGACTAGGTATTGTTAGCCCTTGCACTGCTACTTATATATGCAGGTCCAGAGAAACAGGAAAACCGGATGCTGATTTTTTACCAACATGTGATGGAATGATGCTCAGTAGACCTAATCTCAAAATTTGACTATTTTTTTTACCTTGTTTCTAGAGTACACAATAGCTATTTATATCGACAAAAGTTATCTGCTAAAACATAAGAAAATTATATAAAGACAATAATAAGTGTTACATTTGTAACTGCCAGTTTTAGTAAAAAGTAGAATTGTCGAATTGACCTCAACCGACGTTTTAGCAGTATACAATATACAGTATTAGAACACCAACTTTCCCAAACTCCATGACAATCTAGAAATTGTCAGTGGTACCTCATAGGAGTTACACTTCTTACACTGATGTAGCATTTACTCTTTTATTACAATGATAACAGATGTTGTAAAAAGAATATAGGAAAACAGAGCTGTCATATTGCATGTAGTTTCGGAATCAGCACTATCGTCTCCATCGAGTGTTTTAAGTGTCCTGTTTTTAAGTTATATTGTCTTTTATCGACTATTAGGGTTTTATCCTGATCGATATCTTTTAATTGATTTAGTTAAAAAGTTAATTTTTTCTAACCTTTGATAATCATTTTATCCGTTTCATTTGATGTAATCTCCTCAATTTGGAGACTTGCCTGTCCGGTTTTTTGTTGGTCTGTTTCATCTCTTGAGTAGCTTCTTTCTAAAATTACCTGACAATACACAAACTATACTGTTTTAATGTTTACAATATTATATTGTACACAATCATTTTAAATCTCTTGAAAGTAAAAGGACTTGTTACGTTTATATTTCATGAACAAAATACAAATGATTTCAATAACACAGTCGCTAATTGCTGATACAGTTTCAAAAATCTTTAAAAATGATGAGAAAAAGTTCGAGACACTATCAAATGTATCGCCATCGCAAAAACTGAAAGACAAAATCACAAACAGAAACCTATTACAGCTAAAGCCTGATTATTATGAATCCGCAAATCAGGACGCATTAGTAGATCATGCCTGCTCCAGTAGTGTCATCGGTCATGTTGTTCATGTTAAGTTCTATCTGGTGTTAAGTTTCATTCAATGATGTCCAAATACAAGTTATCACAGTATGAACAAATTAGTGGTAAGATGTGATATACATATTCCATAACTATCAACCAACTGTGTCCGTAACGTTTGAAGGAATAAAATTAACTAGAGGCTCTCAAGAGCCTGTATCGCTCACCTGAATCTACCTGGATTTTTGAATTCATATAAAAAAAGATAAAATTTGGCTACAGAGTAACAAAACTTGGCCAGAACCTCATTTGGAAAGGAACATTTATGCAATGTTTGGTTTCATTCAATTCAATGGTTCTCTTAAAGAAGAAATTTGTATGTATTTCCCATAGGGTCCTATTTCCCATAGGGTCCTATGTTTAACAAAGTCCCCCCACTGGCAACCATCTTGGAAGTTGGATTGGCGACAAAGTAACAACTCTTGGTCAGCATATCATTAGGAACATTCATGTTATGTTTGGTTTCATTCCATTCAGTTGTTCTCTTGTATGTATCTCCCAAAGGGTCCTATGTTAAACCAAGTCCCCTGCTGGTGGCCATGCTATGTCTGACTTAAGGGCATACGATACAGTTTTGAACCTGTATTTACAAGTTGATGAAAATTTGCATATAGGCTATTTTTTACCTGATTAAATCAAATATGTAATAAAAAATATACCTTCATGTGCTACTTTTTGAGTAAAATGAGGTCGAAATTTTGTATATTTGCTCAAAATTTAGATTTGTGTCCGTATTTTCTTTTTCGAAAGAAAGACATTACTTTTTTGTTTTAAAAGATAAACACAAATTGTTTTTTTGTTAAATAATCAGTAATTTCTGTTTTTAAGTATCATTAAAAAAAAATTATTCAGAAATAACTCATATATATCAAATGTTCAAGAAAAGAGGAAAAAACGTAATGTTTTGCTGCATGTTTATCAAAATTAAAAAAATTGCGCTATTTACAGTTTTATGAAATTTGGGTCACATAATCTCCTTGCAAAATGAAACAAATTGCTGTTTTAAAAAATAGAGGTCCATGCACTCGTTTTCAAATTAAATCAGTTTGCATGATAAAAATCAGTCGAAAAATGCATCTTTTCCCGATATGTCATAGTTTGACGTCGCGAAAATAACATTTTACGTTAGCAAAGTCATTACCTCCCCTGTAACTGTATCGTATGCCCTTAACTCTATTCAGTGGTTCCCTAAAAGAAGACGTTTGTATGTATTTTCCCTTAGGGCCCTATGAAAAACTAAGACCCTGCTGGCGGCCATCTTGGATGATGGATCGGCTACAAAGTAACACCACTTGCTCAGCACCTAATAAGGCACATTCATACTAGGTTTAGTTTCATTCCATTCAGTGGTTTTCTAAAAGAAGTCATTTGTATGCATTTCCCATAGGGTCCTATGTAAAACTAAGTCCCCCGCTGGCGGCAATCTTGGATGATGGATCAGCTACAAAGTAACAACACTTGGTCAGCACCTAATAAGGAACATTCATGCTATCTTTGGTTTCATTCCTTTCAGTGGTTCTCTAGAAGAAGTCATTTGTATGCATTTCCTATAGGGTCCTATGTTAAACTAAGTCCCCCGCTGGCGGCCATCTTGAATGATGGATCGGCTACAAAGTAACAACACTTGGTCAGCACCCCATAAGAAACATTCACGCCATGTTTGGTTTCATTCCATTCAGTGGTTCTTTAGAAGAAGTAATTTGTATGCATTCCCCATAGGGTCCTATGTTAAACTAAGTCCCCCGCTGGCGGCCATCTTGGATGATGGATCGGCTACAAAGTAACACCACTTGCTCAGCACCTAATAAGGCACATTCATACTAGGTTTGGTTTCATTCCATTCAGTGGTTTTCTAAAAGAAGTCCTTTGTATGCATTTCCCATAGCGTCCAATGTAAAACTAAGTCCCCCGCTGGCGGCAATCTTGGATGAAGGATCAGCTACAAAGTAACAACACTTGGTCAGCACCCTATAAGGAACATTCATGCCATGTTTGGTTTCATCCCATTCAGTGGTTCTCTAGAAGAAGTCATTTGTATGCATTTCCTATAGGGTCCTATGTTAAAATAAGTCCCCCGCTGGCGGCCATCTTGAATGATGGATCGGCTACGAAGTAACAACACTTGGTCAGCACCCCATAAGGAACATTCATGCCATGTTTGGTTTCATTCCATTCAGTGGTTCTTTAGAAGAAGTTATTTGTATGCATTTCCCATAGGGTCCTATGTTAAACTAAGTCCCCCGCTGGCGGCCATCTTGGATGATGGATCGGCTACAAAGTAACAACACTTGGTCAGCACCTCATAAGGAACATTCATGCCATGTTTGGTTTCATTCCATTCAGTGGTTCTCTAGGAGAAGTTCAAAATGTAAAATGTTAACGACGACGACGACGAACGACGACGACGGACGGCAGACGATTGACGCCAAGTGATGAGAAAAGCTCACTTGGCCCGTCCGGCAAGGTGAGCTAAAAATAAGGAATTATTCGTACACAAGCTCCCTTGTAAGCTGCAACACTCAACCAAAAAATTCATGATGGAAAACCTAAGCGCTACGATATAAAATAAACTCGAAAATATGCGCCTTATGCAACTACGTATAAAATGTCGATACAGAGAAATGGAAAGATCATTATCATTCATAGGACGTTTTAACCATTCTTATTGTCGTAGGATTACGATTACGATTCTGGATTTAAGTCAATATAAAAGGCACACTTAACTGTGTATAAATGTGATCCTAAATTAAGATTTGATGATATAGATACATTCAGTAATATAGATAAAATGTACCAGCGTGGATTCTTGAAAAAGAAACCAAGAGCACTGAGGAACTTATTAACTAGTTACTTTGTTCTTCCTCTGGTTTAAAAGTTCAACCGGAACAGATCAACCAGACAGAAAGTTCCATTTTGAAAATTGATGCAAAGAAAAGTGCAACATATTATATTTGAACCTTTCAAAGGGAAACCAAGATACTGATTACAAAAATCAAAAGAAACTTATCAACTAGCCACAAAGTTCCTCTTTGGCAAATAATTCGAAACCGGAACTAACAACCTAGCCCAAAAGTTCAAACGGAACTTATCAACCAGTCACAAAGCTCCATTTGAAGAATTGATGCAAAGACCTACATGAGGAGGGGGGTATTCTTTTCTCTCTTGAGGGTACTATGAATACTAACTTTGCACGATAATGCGACTTATTCCGTTTTATGTGACCTATGAAATACAACTTATTTTTTTCTAGGGGGAGTTTGTTCTTCTCCCTCAGTTCATCAAAATTTAAAAACATGTTCATTTTTTCCCAAACAAATAAAGTTCCATTCCCCTTTTGTCGTATTTGTCCCCAAAGAAATCCATCTCAGTTCGTTGGGTATTCTTGTAAATTAATGATTTGCTATTATATATACTGATACTCATTCTTCCCCTTTTCTACAAAAAGGACTAAATATGGTATATTCGGAACGATTTATAAAAAAGAAGATGTGGTAGGATTGCCAATGAGACAACTGTCCACAAGAGACCAAAATGACACAGACATTCAAAATTATAGGTCACCGTACGACCTTCAACAATGATCAAAGCCCATACCGCATAGTCAGCTATAAAAGGACCCGATAAGACAATTTAAAACAATTCAAACGAGAAAACTAACGGCCTTATTTATATAAAAAAATGAACGAAAAACAAATATGTAACACATAAACAAACGACAAACACTGAATTACAGGCTCCTGACTTCGGACAGGCACATACATAAAAAATGTGGCGGAATTAAACATGTTACATATAGCGGGATCCCAACCCTCCCCTAACCTGGGATATAGTGGTATAACAGTACAACATCAGAACGAACTATACAAATCAGTCGAAAAAGGCTCAACTCATCAGATGGACAAAAATAACTAGTTGTTCTGTTCCGCCAAAACTTTTCAACTAGCTACATTGTTCGGGGACTTTTTAACAAGCTACTTTTTTCAGGAACTTTTCGACTGCACTCGGAATAAAACAACTGGTTGGAAAATTCCATCGGAACGAAATAACTAATTGAAAAGTTGCACCGGAACAAAGTAACTGACGTAACATAGTGGCTGTTACATAATCACTAGCCAGTCAACACTGATGTTGTGAGTTCGAACCACGCTCGTTCGGGTGCACTCTACTCCAATCTTTAATGACTAGGACTGTCAGTTTTCCCATCGTAGGTCGGCGGTTTTCACCGGGCACTCCGGCATACTCCACCAATTGAAACTGGCCGCATTAAAAACATTGGCATTGGGGTGTAGCGTTAAAACACAAATAATCAAACAATCTATGAATTATTGTGTTAAGAATATAATCCTTAATTTACAAACATAAGACATAGTCGAGTTTACTTTTAAGTATTTATCATAAGAATTAGTGTGTTTCTAAACATTTCTAACAAGAACCTCATTGGCACATCACAATTTACTTTCATAGGTGTTTGCAGTTAAACATTTGTAAATATATGTTGTAAAACAGATGAAATCATACGCGCGTCTGGCGTACTAAACTATAATCCTGGTACCTTTGATAACTATTTACATGAATATATGAATATGAAACAAAAATCGAATGTAATCATCGTCTTTGAAATACCCTAGTTGGCCAGTTATCATCCAAAGATAAACGGGAAAAAACAGTTTGTATTACAAAAATATTCACACCAACATACAAACCTAACCGACAACTTTCTACCTTTACCTAAATCTCAACTCATTGATCGTAACCATCTTAACCTTGCGGCTACTGACTTTTACTTTACGATTGCCTATTACGTATATATAAACACAAAAGCCCTGTGATTCCGTCGTACCAATGACTATCCTATGTTCATAAAAGAGGAGCGAAAGATACCAAAGGGACAGTTTAACCTTTTTACTATTCATATACAATAAGAACGATTTTAAATTATTTCGAAAATATTTATGTCTGTTACTGTGTACCCTGAAATGAAAATAGACAGCTTATAAAAATGAGTAAATACATAGACCTCATTCTGTATTTACCTGTCCCATGCCGGGAGAGCCTGTAAATCAGTGGTTGTTGTAACTACTTTTCGTTGATTAATTAATACATATGATTAGGTCTTTCGTTTTCACGTGTGATTAGATTTTCATTTGTCATTCCGGGTCATTACATTTTATAGCTGACTATGCGGTACCGATTACATTGCTGAAGGCCGTACGGTGATCTATTGTTATTAATGTCTGTGTTATTTGGTCTTATGATAGTAGTTGTGTCATTGACAATCATACAATTTTTCTTTTATATAGAAACCTATATACTCAATCAATGCATATACCGATGTATTATTTACGAGACTATAGAAACAGCTATATATATATATATATATATCTAAATTGTATATCATTATATTCTACAACCTCGTTGTAATAAGTATATCCTGTGCTACCATGATAAACTTTGCTTCTATTTCCCTTTTTAGACATGAACTTAGGAAGTTCTGACTTTAGTTGAACACTTTCTGCATTTGACGTGGGTGATTGTTCGTGTAGGTTTTCTGAAAGTTAATAAGTATTTCATTCATTCACCATACACATGAAAAATTGTTTTATCAACACAAAACCTGGTAATACAACCAGTTGAATAATGTTAGGTTTCACCTGCACATGAATAAGAATGCATTAGAGGCTTTTAAGTATGATCCAATGCTCCGCTATGAAGGCGGTACTTTGACCTATAATTGGAAACGTTTTATACATTTGAATTTGGACGAAGAGTTGTTTCATTGGCACTCATACCACATCATCTTGGTTAAATTTGCAACAGATTTTTTTTTTGAGGAAGCAATTTTTCAACTGTCGTTGTTATTAATCATCGAAACAATGATGCTATTTCTTGGACATCATCGGGATAGGATGTAACTTAAAGATACGTATGCAGTTCTTAAACTGATATATTAAAATAACATCAACTATAATTTTTACTATGTTTTTTAAATTACCACCATTGGATTGATTTATTCAAACGCAGAGGTGAACTTGTATTTTTGAATTCCACATATTCAAGATTAATAAAAAAAATTATTTTATAAATGAGTTAAATAAAACTAAGATATACGTAACTAAACTTGACAGTTAAACCATTGCACTTGACCGTACGTATAAGAAGTCTAAAAAAAGTTAAAACAGTCAGATGTTCATTGGATAGAAGAAGAAAAAAAAATTGTGGACTGAAGACAAAAAAAATATTAGTAAAGTTAGACCAAAAGTTGAAAAAAGATAAAAGGTTAATAATTACTGATCAGAACAATATTTTAAAAGAGGATAAGCTTTTCGAAAATTTATATAGGAAGAGAGATTACTTTAATTCAGTACCTAATCTGAAAGAAGATCTTGAAATGTGAATTTTCCAATACTTTCAAGTGATGAGAAGGAAAAATTTAGAGTAGAATGGCAGTCAAAGAGCTGGCCAAGCATTTGCAAATACATAGTGTCCTTAACAAACTTATTAATTTAGATCAGACTGGTTTCATAAATGGACGGTACATAGGAGAAAATACAAGGATTCTATATGATTTCACGCAATACACAGAAGATCATGAAACACCTGGCTTTTTGTGGTTACTTGATTTTGAGAAAGCTTTTGAATCTATTTCTTTGGATTTCTTTTAAAGTTTTTGTCAACTTGCTGAAATTATTTTATAATAATATCAATTCCACAGTTATACAAGGTAATAACCTTTCAGACTTCTTTTTTACAAAGGTCTGGGTTGCCGCCAAGGCAATCAGCTTTCAACTTATATTTCATCCTATGTCCTGACATTCTTGCACTCAAGATAAGAGGAAATAGGGAAAATAGTGGTATTGAAGTTACTCAGGTTAAGCATAATTTGTCACAGTTTGCTGATTACACTTCATAGACTTTATATCTTTATATGAATACTTATCTGAATTTGGTTTGCAAAAGTATCTGGTTTTAATATAATTTTGCAAAAATGGAATAATTTGGATTAGAAGTAAAAAGTACTGCAAGGACATTTATGTCCTGATGTAAACCATTAATTGGGAAAGACAATTTTTAAATAACTCGGTATACATTCTGATGTAGACTTAGAAAGTATTGTCAAGATTAACTATAACGATAAAATTATACAGATAAATATCATGATAAAACAGTGGTAAAAAAGAAAACTTACAGTAATATAATAAATGTGATAGAAACTATCGTTTACCTACTTTGAACCACCTTATTCATGCTATTATTTCTAATCCTCCAGGCAGTGCATTCCGAAAATTGATGACATTTGTTATACATTTGTATGGAACTGTCCTATACATAGAGTGAATGAGGACGTATTGATTAAAGAATATATGTATGGGGGAATAAGAAATGGTAGATCTTTGAAGTTTTACTATGCCACTTAAATCGTCATTGATAAGAAGGGTTTTTCAGAGATATAAGGGGCAAAGTACCCTGATTTCTGATAATGATAAAAGTAAACTTTTTAACTGTGGTGTTCAGTATATCAAACAAATAAGTTTGTCTGTTCTATGGTCGGGTTGTTGTCTCTTTGACACATTACCCAATTCCATTCTCAATTTTATTATATAACAAAAATAATTTTTGGAAAGGAGTATTCAGGGCATGTGAAATGATCATTGATAAAACGAGAAATATGGACTATGAATATTTTTATTAAGCAATATTTGGTTTAATATTAGGATAAAAATTGTTAATAAACCTGTTTTTATCAGCATTGGTCTAATCATGGTTTACAATATGTTTAAAATGTACTAGATCAAACTTTTTATTTTTTTATTTTATTAGAATCGTTACAGCAATATAACGATTTTAGAATTACATGACTGTTTATATTTCTGCTATTACAAAACCAGCAAATAATAAGAAAAAAAAGATGTTTATAAGTAATGTGCTCTATTTATTCCAGCATGTTTACAAGTCTTTTTTTTTTTTTTTTTTTTTTTTTTTTTTTTTTTTTAAAGAAATCGAAAGATTAGTATAAGATACCTATCTATAACAATGTGTCTGCAATCGAACAACTGAATTGAGATGATGAACCAATAGGTGAAGATCTCATTTAGAAATCTATATTCAATCTACCCTTTACAGTAAACGTCAATACTAAACTACAGTGGCGTTAGTACAAAAGCAACCACAAAATATAACATGTTATGTAAAATCAAACTCATTGATAACCCGCTATGTACTTTTTGTAAATCAGAAGATGAAACTGATGAACAATATTCTGCCGCACTGTAAGGTTATCCACTTTTTTTTTTTTACAAGATATAGATTAATGATTTGTATATGGTGGGGTACGCCTGTCATTGAATTAATTATATTTTATTTTTTTCGAGATATATCAAAAGGTCGAAAAGGTGACCTATATAGTTTTATTTTTTTATACATGAAATAATATCAGAGATCCTTATTTAATTCCTACGACAAGGTATCACCTCCCGAAACGAAAGCTTATTTTATATAAGTTAGAGTTAGATGAGGGGATAAGGTCTCTGTGCAATGCTAGGCGGTGTTTTCGTAGAAGTTAGAAATAAAAAGTACAGATTCCAGCCCTGGCGCCGGGGAGGAAGTTACGAATCAAATCTACTCTAACATCGTTAGGTTGATTTTCTAGGCACTATATATATATATACAACTCGTCTAAACATCAACCCAACAATGTTAGATCTCGCCGGGATTCGAACCCATGCTACTGTGATATCGTGACACCAAATCGCTTGCACTGCAGCCGTCCTGCTAGACCACAAGACCACCTGGGCTCTCAAAAAAAGAGCTTTCGCTGGCCGTGTGTTACCTTTCCTCGTCAGTTTTAATCTAGCGGCGTACTACAGTACATGATATATAAGGCATGAAGATGTTATTGTTACAGATCAGATAAATTATCTATAGTAAAGGATCCTACAAATTAATGTACTAGTAATATACAGTCACAGAAAATAATTATATTTATAAGTACGTCTGAGTCAGTGACAACTCTACAACAGATGTATCTATCGGATCGCCATTAATGATGGTGATACATGGCTGTGTACATAATGTATATACAACTCGTCTAAACATAAACCCAACAATGTTAGATCTGTAAATTTGCTTTCGCAAATTTTTGGTTCTTCCCTCGCCGGGATTCGAACCCATGCTACTGTGATATCGTGACACAAAATCGCCTGCACTGCAGCCGTCCCGCTAGACCACAAGACCACCTGGGCTCTCAAAAAAAGAGCTTTCGCTGGCCGTGTGTTACCTTTCCTCGTCAGTTTTAATCTAGCGGCGTACTACGGTACATGATATATAAGGCATGAAGATGTTATTGTTACAGATCAGATAAATTATCTATAGTAAAGGATTCTACAAATTAATGTAATATACAGTCACAGAAAATAATTATATTTATAAGTACGTCTGAGTCAGTGACAACTCTACAACAGATGTATCCATCGGATCGCCAGTAATGATGGTGATACATGGCTGTGTACATAATGTATATACAACTCGTCTAAACATCAACCCAACAATGTTAGATCTGTAAATTTGCTTTCGCAAGTAAGTATATATATATATAGAGAGAGAGAGAGTCTATAAGAATCTACCAACCAGTAAACTTAATAGGTACATGTATTGGATCATCAAAATTGTTTTCCATCTATTTATCGGTATTTATCGGTATTGTTACACAATCTTTCAGACTCATATATATATATATATATATAAACGCCTAAAAAAGTGTACACAACAACTCCAAATACAAAAAAAGGTAACTATAAATGTAATTATTTATTAATATTTCGGATAACAGATATCCTTCATCGGTATATATGATTGTGATGTTGAATGAATCAATTATCAGTCTACTAAGATTAAGCTGTTACAATCTTGAAATTTATACAATAAAAAAGTCAAACCGAACATCAGGTAAGACGCTTGCACAATTCTAAAAATTTGTTAAACACGACATATGTTATATGACTAATTACATCAGAGAGTTCAAATATAGGCTTTAACGAATAATAATAATGTGCGATATGAACTAGTACAATTCTAAAGCTTTAACGGTGTCGACAATTATGATGTTACAAGAAGGATTACGTCAATAAGAATTCCAAATAAACAGCACTGGAGGGTCTAAATTTGTAAATATTTCAGATTTGACAACGGTAGTGTAGTTACATTAGAGTCTGCGATGTTTAAAACAAACGGCCGTTAAAATATAATAATAAATTTTGACTAAAGTAAACTAGTTGAACGTGGCTTGGTACTTATACATTCCTCAAAAAAATTAAGCAATTTAAATTGTTATATTCAACAGATTTATTTTAGAGATGAGTAAGGTAAAGAAATAGAAACAGAGACTGTATTAATAAGTAATATAACCCAGATGTGAAGCACTGCATGGTGTCGAACTACATCTTTTAATTTATCTCATTTGGTGCCAAAGTTGTTAATTTCCTTATCCAAAACCTTTCCCGAGCGAGTCTATCCTCCTTAGACCAAGCAGAGTTGTGGTCAATGATTTGAATGGTCAGTCGATTGAGTTCTGCCTTAGTGTGGCCAGGGGATCTCAAATGTCGACTGAGAGGGAGGTCTGGCTTGCATTGGTAGTCGCTACGGTGGCCGTTCATTCGTTTGTGAAACGGCTGTTCTGACTCGCAAACATACTGTTTACCACATTTACACTGTAAGAGATACACAACATTTGGTGTCTTGCAATTAACATTGCAAAATATAGTGTATTCTGTACCAGTGGAGTGACTGTTAAAAGTCTGGTTATCCAGTATTTGTTTGCAAGTCAGACATCGTTTATTATTTCCGCAACCCTTGCAAGATCCCTCAGATGAAGAGCCTGCTTGAGAGGATAAGTCAGCTCTCACCAGCAAGTCTTTAGGCTTATATATATATATATATTTTTCCCACGAGGGCGCTGGATCGTTACAAGTAACGATACATGTACACAATAAAATAAATTATATAAACGCCTCAGAAGTGTACATAACAACACCAATAACATAAAAAGGAACTATAAATGTTATTATTTATAAATATTTCGGATAACAGATATCCTTCATCGGTATATATGATTGTGATGTTGAATGAATCAATTATAAGTCTACTTAGATTAAGCTGTTACAATCTTGAAATTTATACAATAAAAACGTCAAACCGAACATCAGGTAAGACGCTTGCACAATTCTAAAAAATTGTTAAACACGACATAGGTTATATGACTAATTACATCACAGAGTTCAAATATATGCTTTAAATAAAAATAATAATGTGCGATATGAACTACATGTAGCACAATTCTAAAGCTTTAACGGTGTCGACAATTATGATGTTACAAGAAAGATTGCGTCAATAAGAATTCCAAATAAACAGCACTGAACGGTCTAAATTTGTAAATATTCAGATTTGACAACGGTAGTTTAGTTACATTTGAGTCTGCGATGTTTAATACAAACGGCCGCTAAAATATAATAATAACTTTTGACTAAATTAAACTAGTTGAACGTGGCTTGGTAATTATACATCCCTCAAAAATTAAGCAATTTAAATTGTTATATTCAACAGATTTATTTTAGAGATGAGTAAGGTAAAGAAATAAAAACAGAGACTGTTATAATAAGTAATATAACCCAGATGTGAAGCACTGCATGGTGTCGCACTACATCTTTTCATTTATCCCATTTGGTGCCAAAGTTGTTAATTTTCTTATCCAAAATCTTTCCCGAGTAAGTATATCCTCCCTAGACCAAGCAGAGTTGTGTTCAATGATTGTAATGGTCAGTCGATTGAGATCTGCCTTAGTGTGACTAGGGATCTCAAATGTCGACTAAGAGGGAGGTCTGACTTGCATTGGTAGTCGCTACGATGACCGTTCATTCGTTTGTGAAACGTCTGTTCTGACTCGCCAACATACTGTTTACCACATTTACACTGTAGGAGATACACAATATTTGTAGTCTTGCAATTAACATTGCAAAATATGGTGTATTCTGTACCATTGGAGTGACTGTTAAAAGTCTGGGTAATCAGTATTTGTTTGCAAGTTAGACATCGTTTGTTTCCACAACCCTCACAAGAGCCTACTGACGAAGAGCCTGCTTGAGAGGATAACTCAGCTCTCACTAGCAAGTCTTTAAGGCTTTTTTGCCTACGGAAAGCCAGTACAGGTGGCTCGGGAAAGATCTTGGATAGTTTAGGATGTTTTTCGATATCTTTCCAACTTTCGCGGATAAGGTGAGATAAGTTGTCAAATTTTGGATGGTAAAAAGTAAAATCACAAAAATACTGAACTTAGAGGAAGATCAATTGGGAAAGTCCATAATCACATGGCAAAATCAAATAACAAAACGCATCAAAAACGAATGGACAAGAACTGTCATATTCCTGACTTGGTACAGGCATTTTCAAATGTAGAAAATGGTGGATTAAACCTGGTTCTATAGCGCTAACCCTCTCACTTTTGTAATGACAGTCTCATCAATAAGTCAACATAAAAGGCACCTTTCTGTTGACCTTTTTGACTTTATATTGTAAAAGTTCATCTCGGCTGATGTTGTTAGCACGAGATAAACCTTTATCAATGTCTTTTCTTTTGTAGCTCCGATGTTTAAGGTGACCGCGAAGTTCCTGTAGTCGTTTTTTTTGGCAACATCGTTGGTTGAGCAAATCCTTTTTATTTGTATGGCCTGGCTGTAGGGAATGCTCTTGGTGCAATGTTTAGGGTGACAACTCAAAGGAGACAGATATTGATGTTTGTCTGTGGGTTGCAATACAGATCTGTAAATATGTTTCTATCCCTCAATCTCGTTGTAGTGTCAAGAAATGTGATCTTAGAGTCAGAGATTTCATATGTGAATGTTATTGAGGGATGGGCATCGTTGGCATGTTGAATAAACAAATGTAGTTCTTGTTCAGTATTATCCCACTTCATGTCAATATCGTTAATAAATCGGAACCAAGAGAGGGTTGATAAAGAGAAGAATTGAGAATTATCTGTTCTAATTTCCCCATAAAAATATTGGCATAAGACGGGGCCATCTTTGTTCCCATTGCTGTTCCATTTACTTGGAGAAAGTGCTCACCATTGAATGTGAAGTTATTGCATTGTAATACCAAAGTTAGAAGCTGGATGAGACAATCAGTTGGTGGATGTAAGGTGTTACGAGAGTTCCTGACTTCCCTACAGGCTTCAATACCATCGTCATGGGGGATGTTAGGATAGAGGGAGGTAACATCAAGCGAGACAAGGATCTTTTCAAGTGGGAGAAGGTTCAAAGATTCCATTTTTTTAAGATAATGTGTTGTGTCTTGTATATATGATGGTACATTTTCTACATGTGGTCTGAGATGAAAGTCAATAAATTCTGATATTTTCTCTGTAGGGTGGTCATTGGCTGAAACAATTGGTCTACCTGGATTATTGACTTTATGTATTATATATATATATATACCAAGACTAGCACACTTTGATACTATGTGGAATGCATTTAAAGAATCATTTCTATTATTCAATTTGTCATTTATTTTAATACAAATACTTGTTGTCAAAACTATTGTAATGTTTATAGATTATCGTTCATCATCTTAATGAGATTGATTTTCTCGCTTGAGTCGGTACGGCCAAAGTGAGAAAAGCAAGCGAGTTCAGATGACTAATAATAATCTGTTTTTCGCTATTTTACCTATGACGACGTTGTTTATAAAAAGCCACGTGCCCCCTTAGTGTCAAGTGATAATTTTTCATATCACTCGACTCCGCTGAAAAAGGAAATTATTAGTCAGCAAGATCAAAGGAAAATTTCGTAAAATAGTGATAAAATATTTTATCTTTCAGCACAATTTGTGATCCACTGAAATCTTACAGGATAATTTTAACCGCTTCCCTTTTCATAAAAGACTTCACCCTTTCATTGTGATACATAAATATACATTTAACTCAACTTACTTTATATATATATATATATATATATGAAAATAAGTAGATCTCTTCCAACAATAGGTTATTTAAACAGCTTATAACAACCTTTCTGATCGAATAGAAAACGATTAGTTCCTTTAAATATCCGGGTAATTGTTAATTTTGAATTTGATTATGTTATTTGCAGACACTACGCAAATGCAAATGCAAAATAAAAATTGTTCTCTATTCAGTCAAATTAATCAATAAAAGAAAGACGAAAAATACAAAATGTTAATTAAATATCATAAGTTGAAAACAAACTGACAATGCTATAAACGAAAAAGACAAACAAATGGTAGTACAGAAAAAAAACTACAAAGAAAACCAAAGACTAAGGAAAAAGAACCACAGCAACCTAGGGATAATCTCAGGTGTTCCGGAAGTGTGATCAGATCCTTTCTAAGAATATAGATTGTGTGTTTGATTAATGATAAAACAAACTATGTTAACTACAATGAAAAGTAAATGCAACAGTAGTATACTGCTTTTCAAAAGTCACAAATCTTTTAGAGGAAACACATCCGGGTTTCAAACTAAAACCGACGGAAACATATTAACTATAAGAGCAAAACAACGAAACAGCAATACAAAAGTGCAACAAAAACAAACAACAATACAGTATTCATAGCAACGAACTATAGATAACAACTATCATATTCATGACTTGGTAGAATTGTATTTAAACAGCCTCAATGTAACATCTTCAGAATCAAGTTATATCGGTTTGAGATACTCACTAAAAATGTGTATAGACGAAATCTTGTCGTCGTGTACTGATCATATCGAATACTTTAGAAAGTTGATTGCTTGTTTTTTGTTTTTTGTCCAGTGGCAAGTATTTATGGATGTTCATGAGGAGAACACAAACAATAAAATACAAAATGTAGGTTTTGCAATAGGTGATTGACTGTGCTGTTGGACGAGAAAGTAAGCCTTGCAGCAGATTTCAACAAACGAAACCATTAAAGAATAGGTGTTTTATATTTCGTATGTGAAGAGTGTTCTCTTTTTCTGGTTTTTAATTCACCTTTTTTGAATTCCACTGATCGAAATTGGAAGGGAAGTTGAAGTTTGTCAACTTAACATAATGTTTTTGAACTTAGTGGGATATTTTTGAAATTGAAAATTGATATGGGGAATGAGTCGAAGAGACAACAACTCCATCAAAGAGTAGATTTAACACTTTTTAGATTCTATCAAATTAACTCCTTATTTTTCTAGTCATGGAGATGTTATGAGCTTGATATTCTTTTAAAGCATATACAATGTATGTATTAAAAAAGATAGTATGCTGATTTTTTTGATTTTTCAGTGTCGGTGGGCCATATGTCTCCTTATCTGAAATCAAACTTAAAAGGTTGGAAAAAGAAAGAAAAAACATCTCTGGAGTTCTCCCCCTGATATTAAACCCTTGCCAAAGAGATGCGTCGGATTGATGTGCATATGTATCATTTTGCAGAAACATTCGGTCGAAATGGAGACATACGTTTTAGTAAGTTATTAAACAAATATGAGAAAATATGAGAATTTGAGCTAAATCGCTGAACAAGAATTTGACAGCTTCTGCCTTTTTAATTTTTCAGTATGTTGCCAAAATTTACCGGCTCATGCCAGTCATAAACAATAAAAACAAAGCACATGGAAAGCAATACAGGTAAATGAATTGAAAGAGCCATGACATTTGTTTTTATATTTTCCATAATTTCCATTTGTTAATCAATCAATCCAAGTACTTGGTACATTTATGAAGATTTTGATAATAAAAAGGATTTTTCAAAAAAAATACGTTCACTTCTTTTGGAGTTAAACTTAGCCATTCAAGTCTAAATAAATTTGATCAATTTTCTTTTTGAATTTATGACTTTTATTCGAAATTATTCAGTAGTATGTTATTGATTTTTCACTCTTTTCAAAGATGTTAATTAATGTTAATCATTAAAATAGAGAGGCAAAATATACTTAATTGAAACTCAAACTCGGAAGTCAAAATAAAGTGAAAATGCTATGGCTATTAAGGTAAAAGATAAGTAAACAACATGACTCAAACACAACATAGTAAACAAAAGACCGAGAAACACAAAAGCAACTAAAATCGGAGAGTGATCCAAGATGCTCTCTAAGGGTAAGCAAATGTTGCACCTGCCATACAACCGTTAATAATGTTATTCGATAGGTCACACGCTGGAAACGGGGACGGAATGTTAACATTGATGATATTATAAGAGATATTCTAAATAGAATATTTGAAGTAAAACAGAAACAAGCACTCACGTCTGTCTATAGGCCTTCAAAGTGTTTTGTTGCAATGTTTTAGGTTTTCAATCCACTTGTGGATTTTATTTCCCGTTCGTTCGCTATTATTTCAATTAGTTCGTAAATACGTTTTATTTTCTTACTATAATAATTATTTTGTTTGTTTCATTAGATGTGATCTCTTTAGATTTCGTCAGTCGGTTTATTTGTTGGTCTGTTTGATTTATACATCCATCCCGTTCTGTTACCTGACAATACACAAATGATACTGTTAAAAAATAATTTTAATGATTGGACTTTCCAATGCACTAATTGCAATCTTACTCCCAACACTCCCCCTTTGACAATAAAATCTATTCTTCGAGAAGGTCTCGTTACGTTTCTTATTTTATCATATTCATGTTATATTACAAATGATTTAAACAATTCAATCGTTAATAGCTAATAAGATATGAAAGATATCCCAATAAAGAGGTGGAAGATAACACGTGGACCTTTTAACCTCATACGTCGAGGTGACAATGTCATGGCAATGACATAAAACAACAGACGACAAAAAATCAAATACATCCACGCAAAAACTAGAGACTGAGATTTATGAATCTTAAATTGATCCATACGATGTATCTTTGTCCAAAATAACTATTGACATTTTTACCACGTGTTAGATTGTGGTTTGCTTTATTACCGAAAGTGACTTATTCCCGAATGTGACTGATTTGCTGAGTGTGAATTCGTATTGCTCTAAGACGTGGCACGGTACTTTTCCATCCCAAATTAATTTGTTTGGTTTTGAGGTTGTGTTAACGTTTGTTGTTGTCATCGGATTTTGTACAATGTCTTAACGTTTGTAGTTGTAAATCGTATTCTTTTTCTGATGTATTATTGTGATGTGTTGGGAATAACTACTCATCCAGTTCATTTGGTAGATTTAATTTTGGATCAACGAAATTTACACTATATATTTGGTTTGCATTTTGATCAGAAAAAAAACACCCACAATCCTAGATAATACAATTAATTATCTAATTACTACTACAATTAAATATTAATTAGTATTATAATTTTCACTGTTATTAATATAAATTAGATAAGTCATACAAATTTAATCTTGAATTTCATCCAAATTCTTTCTAAAGTTTCGGAACACGTTTTAGAAATTTAAATGTGACATTACTTTGCGCGTTGTATTGACTATGGCTTACAGGGCTGTGATTTTGTAATGTATTTGTTTTTATTCTATAGCTAGTCACCACTTCAGTTTATTATGTTTATCTATTATATAGTAATTTTATGAAATATACTGTTTGCAAAACTATGTATTATTCTTGATAATAATGATGTTTTTGTCCCAGGCGGATAACGTTAACCCTGGCCTCACAA
>NW_027268172.1:0-48366 GCF_963676685.1 Mytilus edulis
AAAAACCAATTGTATATATCATAATGTTTACACTGTTTTTTTCAAATTATTTATATAATTACGTAAATCAAAGGAGAAAAACACAAAAAAAAATTAATTAAAACAATGGTTGTATTATAAATACCAACACAAGTGCCTATATTCATTGTAATGTGTTCATCTATAAATGGTCTTTTATCTTATCTCAAAATCGAATTATTCAAATGATAAAAACATGTATTATATAAACATGATAAATACAAAGTCGCATTGTACTTACATTATGTTGTTACACTACTGGAGTGTTCGACATCCGTAGATAAGTTTAACACCGCAACATTATGTATTTGCTTTCCTGAGTCAAAAGCTTGTAATGCATTCGTTGTCGTTTGTTGCTGTTGCACATTTTTCTTTTATATTTTATTTCATATTGAATTCAGGCTGTTGGTCTTGTTTTTTTTTCAATGGCTACAATATATGATAAGTGACAAAAGTACAGAAGTTTTATTTCGTATTTTAATCTTTTTATATTACTCCCTGATCAGCGCTAATAATATTATCATTAGCATAATTTTGTTCTTCTCAATTGCCATATAAATAAAGTAAAATGCACGCCCTTTTTGAAATTAAATATGTAATAGGGCACTAGAAATGTCTGTTTTAATCAAAACTCTTTGCTTTGTTTTTAAAATAGAAGTGGTAGATTTTCACTTTTAAAATACTATAAAAATATTTGTACGACTTTTCCCCCAGCAGAGCTATAGAAAAAACACTACATTAACGGGTGTTACACGGACACTTTTTTGATGATACACGTACATTTTTAGTTATTACACGGACACTTTTTATGAATAGAATCACTCTTGCATGATCAGTGAGTTCATGGATTTAAACTGTTTGTTTCACCGACATATTTTCTGTTTTTATCATTTTTAAATACTTATGTTAGCATCATTAAAAAAAATCGAATAATTCCAGAAAACAACTATTCATATCAGTACACTATGATATTGACCGTTTTCCCCCCAACAAAATGTTTTCATCCCCAATTTTATGAGAAAAAATAATGTGGTCAAGCAGATGACAAAATAATGATTTTCAGAATACAATATATTATAGTGCAAAATTCGAAAAAAAAACATTTGGGTGACAGCGTTGAAAAACTAAACAATTGTCTTACTCAGAAAAGAACATACCACTTTTTTTTTAAAGCTAAATGGTCGGTCAATCAATGTATTTTTTTTTAATTATATGGACATGTATAGTATTCTGGACAATGCTGAAACTAAAGAAATGCTGATACCGACGTAAATATTTCAATAAAAAAGGAAATGTATATAAACAAAATCAAATCTTATCAAAAGATAAAATTCCTATCAACTCACCAATGCACGATTGATCCTATAAATGTAATGCGTCCATGTAATACATGTTCAAATAAGGCAGCAAATCTTCATTAAAATCATTCGACTAATGTCATCGATTTGCGACGTCAAGCTGCGATTGGATCTTGTAGTAACATCTGTTTAATTCTGTTCACTCTGTCAGAGACATATAAAAACCTGTAAACATGACATTTTTTCGAAAGGTACACTAGCTACGAGATATTTAAAAAAAACATATAGACTATATTTTTTTTTGCTCAATCATTTATAAAATGCAAATAGTGAAATAATAATTGGCTTTTAGCAGCCAGTGTGTTTCAATTTTGTCAAAATAAGATGAAAAACATTGATTATGAATTAATCACTAGCAGGTGAATAATTCGACCTCATTGAATCCGAATTCATGTGACCTTCAATTTAAACGCTTAGCTTGAGATGGATAACAAGTGAATTGTATGTGTAAAGTTATTTATAGGAAAAGAATGTCAATATTGAAAGTGAAACGCAGGTTAATCATTTGCTTAACTGATTCGATCCACAAACAAATCATTCTTATCAGGTATAAACAATGATAAACATTTATTGTTCACTTAAAATTAAATAGACCTAGAAAAAATCCAACAGCACGAGTTAGTTTCATCTACTCATATCTTTATTTATGTTTACATGGCTTATATGGTCACCGGATGACTTTAGAGGTCACCTCGATGGTTATTAAGATGGAATCTGGACTTAAAAACACAAAGCTACGTATGTCCATGCCAGTGCCCTGTTTATTATTTATGTTAAACCTTTATTATAGTCCAGTCAATATAGCGAATAACCTCAAAGTAATTGCAACAGAAATTAATTTTGTATTTTTTTATTTGCACATTACTAAAGAAGAACCATGAAAAAATCGGACAAAATCGGAAAAGGGGAAAGTGTTATAATTTCACTTTTTGTTTTTTACATGATACCTCGTAAAATCGTCACAGCTTCAGCGCGCCATACGTGTTATGGGAGATAACTCGTCACTCAGGGTCAAACAGACTTGTCAAACAAATTCTAATTTATGTGAATATCAACTAATAATATGGACATATCTTAATTCACGGTAAGAAATAATGTAGATTATAATTTTTAAGGTGGAAACATTATAAAATGACATAAAAAAAAGTTTTAAAAGATGTCATTTAACACATTTTTCGTATGTCAGCGCTCAGACTCAAATATTTCCTTTAAAACATTGACCGTTCACTCTTTTCAACAAAAAACCTAAGGAAAGACAAATTATGTATTGATTTTCACTTATATTTTAACATATAAAGAATTTTGAGAAAGAAAAAAATATCTTTTAATGATTTTATACAACGTTACTTTGTCGCAGAAAAAAATCTATGGAACGCCGTTAGTGCAATAAACGTAAATTAATTCATAAACGCACAATTACGATGTTTTGTTCTTACAATAACTTTACAAAGTTCTACTTTGAAATTTAAGCTGGCTGGTGTTAAAAGACTGCGTTAAGTGTGAAATTTATCCAAATCTCCTTTTATTTATATTTATTGCATACAATTATATTTATCATTGAATGTGTAATCAACAAACGAAATGGCATAAAATATTGTCAGAAAATGTGTACACATTGTTTAATATAAACGTTTATTGTTTTCCATGGTTTTTTTACCATTTTGTTCCATTTTTGTCTTTTCAACACTTGAAAAGACCCTCTCATCCTGAACAATTACTTTCATTATTACGCTTTATAAGGTAAATTAACTAGTTTCATTCTTTGCAGAGTATGTCCACAGATTTCAGTAGAAAACAAACCAGTGTGTGTACCAAACAAATGATCCAAACTAGTTTAAACTAAGTAAAGGTAAGAAATAAAAATAAAATCTTATTGGATTTGGAAGAAAATTAAAATTCCTTTAAAGTGAAGAACTTACGATACGGGAACTGTTGAACAATTGTTAGAAAATGAATGACAAAAAAAAAACCAATAACCGACAGAAAATAAATCGTAAACGTAATAGCACATGTCCGATCCATAATGCATATTTCTTTTTAAATTTCTAAAACAGTATAACAATTGTTGCAAAAATATAAGTATAGACCTTTACTGAGGGGTTATCCATCCCAACTGTATGCTTTTTTATTGAATAAACTGCTGATACATTAAAAAATTTCAGGTACTTTTTGGTTATATAACTTCTCACGTTTTGGGTATTTATATATACGTTGGCTTTAGATATTTGTGATAAAGCAGTCATAATGAGGTAAATCAAAATATACGCGTTGGGCTTAAAAATTATGAAGTGTTGCATTCGACACAATGTAGTATAACATATGACACACCAACACACAAATTATCTATATCGCTTTGAATATGTATTCATGACTATGTCATGAGTGTGATAGCTTTTGTTGTAGCTTATTTTTTAAGTAGTTTTCTTTTTTGCAGGTACCAATGGAAGGGTGCTTTATTTGCAAATTATCCATCAATGACGGAAGAGCAACTGTAACATTAAGAGAAAAAGGAGCCCGAAATATTAACGAGTTCAGCAAGCTACGAAATGATACCAAAGTTGCTAAATCTGGGGACGTAGTACACCAGGATTGTCGCAGGGACTACACAAATGCTAAGTCTGTCAAACAAAAAGAACTAGATTACAAGACTACTGAAAATCGGGTTTTAAGATCACAAGAACAGTTCAACTATCGAGATAACTGTCTTTTCTGTGGACAGTTTGCAGATGTTAAGGATAAGAGGAAAGGTACTGATGTTTTTCCAGTCCGAACAAAGGATTTCCAGAGCAATATAGAAAAAATCTGCCGTGAGCGAAACGATGAATGGGCTACACATGTATTAACCAGAATTGTATTTGTACATGATTTGCATGCTGCAGACGCAGTTTACCATCAGCGATGCAGTGTAAATTTTCGAACAGGAAAAAGCATTCCATCTGGAACACCTAAGCAGAGCAAAAATAAAACCGGCAGACCCCAGCATCAACAGGCACAAGCTGCATTCCAGAAAACTGTTGAATATCTCCTACAAAACGAGGATGAACAACTTACGGTTATTGAGTTAGTAGAAAAAATGAAAGATTACTGCGGAGATGCAGCTTATTCGACTGTTCATATGAAATCAAAAATCCAAAAGTACTTTGGAGATGATGTGATTATAACAGAAATAAATGGGAAACCAAATGTTATTACACTCCGCAAAACTGCAACATCAATACTTCATGATTTTCATCAGAAGCAAAATGCAAGTGACCCTGAATCAGAGAAAATGAACATTATAAAAGCAGCAGCAAGTCTAATAAAATCTGACATCAAATCAAAAATTGGCACGAAAACTGAGTATCCATCAGTTTCTGATGTTGAATCTTTGGAATGCAATGAACACTACCTACCTGACAGTTTACGGTTATTTCTGAATAGTTTAATAAGTACCTGTAATCACAGTCTGAAACTTTCTGCTATTGGCCAAACAATAATTCAAGCTACAAGACCAAGATCATTAATAGCACCTTTACAAATAGGCCTTGCTGTACAAATGCATCACCATTTCGGTTCCAGATTTTTGATAGACTCTCTGTACAATATGGGATTCTCATCATCGTATTCAGAAGTACAAAGGTATGAAATGAATGCTGCAATGTCCCAAGGAACTGATATACCGGAAGTAACAGAAGAAGGAAATCTTCAGTACATAGCAGACAATGTTGATCATAATTTAAGAACTATCGATGGTCATGGTACTTTTCACGGCATGGGAATTATAGCCAGCGTCACACCAGGATTTATGAGGACAAATTGTAAACCAAGAACAGATGTTAACATAGAAGAACTCAAAGAAATTGGAAAAATTGATATTAGACCATATAAACTGGATAAAGAAACTCACACATCATTGAAATTCATGAAATTAAACCAAGTAAACGCAACCAGTTATTCGGAGTCATTAAGTCTACTCTCCAGGACTGTTTGGCCAATAAAAAGTACTGGATGGTCAGCATTGTGTCAAATGGTATATGGTGGAGTATTTCCGGGAAAATCAAGCATAGTTTATTTGCCAATGATTGACATGAACCCGAGTGACCTTACATGCATAAACTCAACGCTGCATTTCATCTCTAAAGAAGCAAGACGACACAATGCAGATCCTGTTGTTACATTCGATCAGCCCTTATACTGGAAAGCAGTAAATATTATCCTGAATGAAGCAGAAAGTAGTACCTTGAAATCTATGGTTGTCCGACTTGGTGGATTTCACACTGAGATGAGTTTTCTAGGATCTATAGGACACATTATGAATAGCTCCGGTCAATCAGAACTATTAGAAACTGTTTATGCTTCTACTGCTGTTGGTCATATGCTTAGTGGTAAAGCCATTTCCCGTGCTGTTCGTGGTCATTTTCTTACTCAAACAGCTTTGACTCTGCTCATTACATCAGAAATATATGATTTTCCACAATATACACCTGGAACTGATACTGACGATCCTTCTCAATCATATTTAGATGACAAAGAAAACTTTCCAAAAGCGGATACAACTTGTGTTGATAATGAAAAGCCGTCAGAATCGAACCAAATTCTACCATCTGAAATCGAGCAATTGATAACAGTTTTTGAAGGTATCATACAAAGTAATATCTCGATCGAATCATTGAATGACAACCAAACTTTAAATATTATATCTGAACGCATCAGATTATTTAGAAAATCTTTGAAAAATTGCCGCACTGCTTCCCTTTGGTTCCAGTATATGGATATGGTTGAACTTCTCCGTCAATTTATCACTGCTGAAAGGACAGGAAACTGGAACTTACACTTGAAAAGTCTCCAGCAGATGCTCCCTTATTTAGCTGCTTCAGGACACAACCTATATGCAAAATCAGTTCACATTTATTTACAACAAATGCAAAATCTGCCTGCAACGCATCCTGCCTTAGACAATTTATTCAAAATAGGACACCATGTTATCAGACGAACGGATCGTTTTTGGGCCGGTTTGTCTACTGATCTGGTAATAGAGCAAGCCCTTATGAGAAGTTTAAAGACAACAGGTGGTCTGACCAGAGGCCGTGGTTTGAGCGAATCGCAAAGACTTCTATGGCTGTTATCAATGCCACAATGTTCACAAATGAATGAAGCAATGCAGAAACTTACTGATGTGAACTATAATACAAGTGAGCAGCACAAAGAACTTGGGAAAAGTAGGATAGATCAAGACAAAAAAGACGTTCAAATATTTAAGTCATTTTTAGGGGAAAGAAATCCCTTCAGTTCTGATATTAATTTACGGAATATTGAAACTGGTACACTAGCTGATGAGAAAGTTAACGTAGAAAGATCAGTGGATATAGGAAAAGAAATATTAAAGTCTATGGAAGATCAGTATGCAGACGATTTTGTTTTCAAAAAGAACAAACAGGTGGTAACTTTAGCAAGTAAAACCAATATAAAGATTGATGGCGAAGAAGTGGTTGTTGACCCCCAGTTGCTATTTCAACGACTTGTTGCAGCGGCAAACAACATTTTTCCAGATATTTCTGAAGTTTTCAAGTTTGAACTGTCAAGTACTCCAGCGGCATTATTCGAACCGTCAGGACTAATGCGACAAGCTCAAAAGGCAACATTAGGTGATGCCTTATGGAACATTGGAGACTGTGCTGTAAACAGAAAACTTGACTCTGAGCTACATTATGTCATTGACGGAGGTTCTTTAATTCAACGCCTACCATGGAATAAAGGGTCAACTTTCGGAGAGATCTGTCAACAATATGTGGATTACATAAAACGACGATATGACCATGCAGTTATCGTATTTGACGGCTACACATCAGGGCCTAGCACAAAAGATCATGTGCATATGCGCCGGACAAAAGGAGTGGAAGGAGCTAAAATCATTTTTAAAACAACGACCCCTTTCAGAAGTAAAAAAGAAAATTTTCTAACTAACAATGAAAATAAACAAAATTTCATAAATATGCTAAGTGATGCCTTAGTAAAAAACGACTTTCAGACAGAACATGCAGATGCTGATGCTGATGTTCTAATAGCAAAGACAGGTGTCAATCAATCAATATCACACCCTACTGTGGTCATCGGGGAAGACACAGATGTTCTAGTTCTTCTTATATTTCACTGTACACTTAGTTAACATGGACTTTTTTACAGATCTGATCAGAGCAATCGAAAACTCAGTTCGAACAAAGTTTGGGATATTCAAAAAACTAAGCTGTTGTTGGGACCAGAAGTTAGCAAATTACTTCCGTTCATACACTCAGTTACAGGATGTGACACGACCTCAAGACTGTATGGTATTGGAAAAGGTCCCGTACTCAAAAAGATGTCCGAAAATGAAGAACTTCGTCAATTAGCATTACCATTTCTTAGCAGGTGTACATCTGTAAAAGACATTGTAAATTGTGGTGTGCAGATAATTGCTTATTTGTATGGTGGCGTTCCGCACGAAAGTCTAGACATCATTCGCTACAGAAAATTTGCAAACAAAGTACTGTCGAACTCAGTTACATTTCTACAAGTTCAAACGCTACCACCAACATCAGCTGCAGCAGAACAACACTGTAAGAGAGTGTTCTACCAAATAATAGAGTGGACAGAAGAAACAAATCTTAATCCTTTGGACTGGGGTTGGTCAATCACAAATGACAGATTGACACCTATAAAAACTACCCTTCCAGCAGCTCCGGATAAACTGTTAAACATAATAAGATGCAAGTGTAAAACAAATTGTGACACACGTAGGTGTACATGTCGAAAGCACGGTCTAGAGTGCACAATCGCCTGTTCTGAGTGCAAAGGACATTTATGTACTAACGCAGAAAAGATAGTATTTGAAGAAGACCAAAACGAATAAAACTATAATTGATATCAAAGTTCGTTTTTATTACATTATTATATTGCTCAAAAGACAAGATCGTTCAACATCTGTTATACTTGGTATTTTTTAACTAAAAGTGTTCAATTTTAAACCCCAACAATTACAATTTCTGAAAGAATTTGATGTTATCATTTTTTTTTTAAACGTAGAAGACATTATTCTACAAATTGTACGAGACACATGTAAAAAATTATGTCAGATTAAAAGAGAATTTAAAAAAAATCCAGTTTTCAGCGATTTTTCACCAAAAAAGTCTCAATTTACCCCAAAATTACAATTTTCTTAACGAAATTGATGTTTATCGTTCTTTATATCATAGAAAACTCTATTCTGCAAATTTTACGAGACTTGTGTTCAAAAATTATGTCAGATAAGAAAAAAAATAATATTTTCCGGTTTTCAGCGATTTTTCATCAAAAAGCCAATATTTACCCTAAAATTACAATTTTCCCATGGTCTGACACTTGCCGATTTTTTCTATGTCAAAGATATGGGGTGATACTGCCTTGTAAGCATAAAATAGTTTCTGTTGCAATTACTTTGAGGTCGGGTAAATTTTGAGCTAGAATGACTGGAAAAGATATTTTGAAAATTTTACTTAGCCATGGTATTTTGACCCCCCTACGGTATATTGAACCCCCTACTATAGACCTTGAATTTCAAAAATTCAAGCTATTCTAAATCCTTAACATAGTTATATTACTCCAATAAGTAGTTTATATGTATTTAACATGCTGGAAAAGATATTTTGAAAATTTTGCTTAGCCATGGTATTTTGACCCCCCCTGCGGTATATTGAACCCCCTACTTAAAACCACAAATTAAAAAAAATGATAGCCAATAAATTGTAAATTAGATTATCTGCAATACTATTTATCAAAAACAGGGGGGTTCAATATACCGCAGGGGGGTTCAAAATACCATATGTGAAAAATGACCCCGGGGTCATTTTACCGCATGGTATTTTGACCCCGGGTTCACTTTTTAGGGGGTTCAAAATACCATATGACACCGGTAGTATTAGAATAGGAAGATGTGGTATATTGCTAATTTGACAACTCTCCATCAGAGACCAAAGGATGTAAGAGGTTAGCAACTGATGACACTGGACAACCTTTAACAATCAGTAAAATCCATACTGCATAGCTATTTTTATTAAAAATCATATTATTGCTACATGTATGCAAAAAAATTTATATAATACTTCAGATTTTATTGGTTCTTTTTCAGAAGGATTGAAATTCATCACCTAGAATAAATGGAGAAAACATAGAAACAAGACCAGAATAAATTGAAAGACAAAAGTTGGATCAGCTATTATTTTCATCACTCAGTCAATGATTTGAAGATCTTTTAAATACCAAAAGATATTGAAACCACAATAATGTCAATGTTCTGTGCTGAATGACCAAAAAGTGGACTATAAGATCACACAATGCTGGATGATAAGAAACTATTAATGTTTTGTGTGGAGAGATATTGTGAAAAAAATAGATTTACTTAAATAGCTTCTGTAAATTCAAGAATTATTGTGAGGGTTTATATTTGCAAAAATTGCAACACAGTTGTAAAAGCAATAATTTAAATTCCCACTTAAAAATATTTTATATGAATTAAACTGATCTCAAAATCGTAAAAAAATAAAATCTCATTTTAGTCTTAAATGACAAAAATCCAATAATAAATGCACGCAATAATTTCTGAATTTACAGTACTAGTATGTTCAGCCTTATATTAGAGTTTTTCATTGATTTCAAATGGTAAATAATAGTGTTTCAAAGTATTCTATAATTCATAAATAAACATATATGGATACTTACATTATCTACTTTGTTGTTTAAAAGTTAAGTTTTGAACAGTTATAGAACAATATGTTGAATTAACATTTCCAAAGAAAAAAGATATTCAATTAAAAAGATTCATCTTATAACAATTTACTACCAAATAGAATACATTGTAACATACACATTACTGTATATTTATATCTATTTAATTATAATTTGAATCCCATAGGATTTTATTTTGTCCCATGGGATATTAAAAATCCCATGGGATAATAATAATCCCATGGGATTTTTTTTGTCCCATGGGACAACAAATATCCCATGGGACTACAATTATCCCATGGGACCAAAAAAAATCCCATGGGATTTAACCAAAATCCCATGGGATAATGGTAAATCCCATGGGATTTTGCCCTGTCCCATGGGATATTGAAAATCCCATGTTTTTATAAATCAAATAGCAAAATAAATATAATAGTAACAGTAGAAAACAAATGAAATTATTGAATCCCATGTAATTCCGCACATTTTGGTTATATACATGACACTGTAGCTCTTATTTGAGGCGGCGGCGGATTTGCAAATGAGTGTTTTGCAAATTTAAAGTGTCCAGTGTTTGTAATACATCCAAAGTTGCAGGTGCTGTGTGTTGTCAAGGTGAATCAGGGTTAATCAACAAACTGCATGCTTTTTTGACAATTATAAACATACATATATTTCATATGAACAAATTCTTTTAGAGAGGCTGGCGGTTCTAACGGAAGAAATACAACTCCAAAGTCAGAAGAAATCGGAAAAGGCATGGAAAAAACGAATAAAAAGAACAGTTCAATCAATATCCTACAAATATCGAATACTAAAATAAGGACTAAACAACATTATCCTACCATAGACAACGGATAATATAGTATGCTTCGGACAGAAAGTCATATCAGTTACACATGTGTCATCAATCGTTTTTCTCATTGTAACATAAACATAAGGAGACTGCTGTTTCATGGTCAATGTATCAAAAATATACTAGAGTTAAAATGAAGTGTACAGAAGTTATACTGAGTCATTGTAAGAACGTCAACAATGAGAAAAAAAGCATACTGTAAACTCTGTCACAAGCAAAAAATTAAATATCTGTTAATTAGAATAGGACAGATACACAAAGAGCACAAACATATCATTCGATGATGTCATCATCGAGGAACAAAACTCTCATGTGAATTACTACGACAGATGGAGCATATACATCATCCTTTGTTATACAGATTCATTTTAACACTACCGGCCAACAAAATAAGCTTGTCCAGCAGCCATCTATCAAATATCTTCCATGCTATAATATAAAAATAATTTCAACAACACCATTGTACATCAATCCATGTAACTATTTGATGAACAATTCATTGAATATATATTTTCTTCTTTCTTAGAGGCAAACAGAAGAGGGCAATGTGTCAGATATTCCGTTCCTCAAAAAGCAACCTCAGAAAAATCAGAATCATCAACCTTAGGTATGCTGTATATAACATTACTATGTGTTGCTTATTAACAAGATAATATCTTAGTTTGAAACAGTTGAGTATATAAGTATGTGTTTGTATCACCATTGTATTTATGTCTTTCAAGTTTACTTCAAAAGGTTATATGTTGAGGTCAAACTTTCAATTTGACGAGTCCGAAACACAGTTCATGCTCAATCCTTGCAATCACCAAAATATTCAGGACGATGATATCATGTTAAATACAGCTAACGAACGAATTTGGTATTTGTAAAATAGGTTGTGTACTATGGGTACAACGTATACTTTAAAGGTATAATTCAAATATCATTTAGTTACTCAATGTGAAAATCAATAAGAAAGAGATTGTTTATTCAATAGACTTCGAAGAGTCTTGGAAGATGTCAGTTAACCAGTTAGCACCAAGAACAAGGCGAAATATATCCATAGGATATACATATTCACATATCCAAAATCAACTGACAATGCCATATCAAAACAGAAACGATGAAAGAGAATTATTAATTCACAAAACACAACACAACAAGAATGTGTCCAAAGTACATCTATCATTTTCTATGTTCAATGGACCGTGTAAATGTGGAAAAATCTCTAATTTGGCATTAAAATTACAAAGATCATATCGTAGAGAAAATGTGTACTAAGTTGCAAGCAGATTTGACTTCAACTTCATCAAAAACTACCTAGACCAAAAACTTTAACCTGAAGTGAGACAGACGGACGGAATAACGAACGGACGAACGAACGGATGAATGGACACGAACAAACGGATGAACGGACGAACGGACGAACAGACGAACGGACGAACAGACGGACGCACAGACCAGAACACATAATGCCCATAAATGGGGCATACAAAAACTATACTAAGCAACACGTACACTTGACATGATATAATATGCACCGTATACGTAGGTGTAGCATGTGAACGCTCAAATTTTAGGATGTTACACATGTTACTACAAACCCGGTAATAATTCTTATTCGAAATGAAACATTTGAAGAAAACATAATACGAGTGTAGATACAACAATTGGAACATTTCTGTTATCATCTATCAAACAGATCTGTACAATTTTCAGGATAATTTCAATCTCACCACTTGCATTTCTTGTGTCTATAACTGTTTTGGGAGCAGAAAAATCTATCAAGGAAATAATAATAGGAAATGCACGTTCATTAATATCATATCACATTGTAGCTCGGAATAATGTACTATATTTCGTAACTCTGAATCGTCAATTTTGATCATCAGTTTCTTTCTTTCGTCGAAGGAGTATAAAATTAATTCGCTTATAAACTTTCTTAAATAAAATGCCACACCGAAAACAAAGTTTCTGAGATTCACAGTTGAACAAATAACGTTTAAATAATTTTTTTTTTCTAGGAATGGCTGTCGGTATACCAGTGGCTATTATAATGGTGGTTTGCGTTATTGTAGTTATTGCGTTCATCCGCCGAAGGTATGAAAAAACATGTCGTAATTTGAGATTTGAAAACAAATTGGCAATGGCGTGTTTAATATCAATCATATTATAATGTAGGTTACAATGTACCATATAGCGTCACATGAGATCTCGCAAATTGTAGAAGAAACACAGTATGAAGGTTAAATGTTTGACGATCTGAAATGTGTTGGTAAACGTAAATAATTTTCTTCTATGATATAAATGTGTTTTAAGTCAACCATACATTTGTTCTTAACAGGTATGACCATATCTTAGAAGGGAATACAATTTGATACTAGGAAATTTCAGGAGTAGAAGTTAGATTTATTTAATGATATACCCCAAAAAAGCTAGGTCATGAGATATAAGTTTTCACATATCAGTTCAAGTATTATATCATCATTCATGTCATATTGTTGTTAAGGGGGCTCCTGGGTATAAATCATTTTTTTTTCGAATATAAGATTTCGCTATATTTTTTTATAAATGAACTTTATCATATACTTAAAAGAAAAATGAAATAAAAAATGGGGTCACCGTTCATTTAAGCTCACAATCTGCCTCCGGAAGAAGCATACATTTTTGTTAATGTTCTTTTTTTCTGTTGAACTAATAGGAGAAATAAAGGTTATATCGAAATAAAAAAATAACATAATTACAGAAATCGCTTAAATTTTACAATTATTTAGTTTATGTACAGCTTGTATGAAAACAATAATAAAAAATATAGGTCACCGATGAGTCAAAAAAGATATTTCAAATTTAATGCCAAAAAATGGCATTTTTGCACCAAAAGGAGATAATTTGGAGCTTTTTCAATGATATAAACATTTTAAAAGTCATCTGGGGCCAAACCGAATCTATTTTTTGGGTTGATTTTTTTACCATATCATAAAGTAATAACTAATAGTGTAATAAATAAAATTTGTAATGAAAAAATAAAGGTTCAATTTTTTGCTGAAATTTTTGTACCCACAGCCACCTTAAGTGGAATCAAATTAAACAAGAATTTGCAAGGAAGATATTTCAAGTATTAAGACTGTTGTTTTAAGATGATAAATGATAAACACGTACAAATTTTTTAACATCAAACGCACAGTTGACATACCAAATTCAAAAACACTTAACAGAATACCTGTATACACATTTCCTGATAGAGACTTGATTAAAACTATTTAAGATTATATTGTAAACCTAAAATCGGTTGTTCTTCTGTGTCCCACTGTCATGTTATATGGATAGTGTATCGATACCACCAACATAGTTGGTTATTTTGAGTTTCAATATATCATTGGAAAATTACAAATGCAAAGGAAAAGAAAAAGACAGTTACAGTAGAAACCTGCATTTATAGTCAGTAGATGAACGAATTAAAACGAATTTATACTACTATGAGATTTATTTTCTCGATTAATTGTTGGAAAAAAGTTGTTCAGTTATTAAACTCTGCATAATCTTAAAGCACTCCCAAAGAACCAAGTGAGCATTTCTCATCACTTGGCGTCCGTCGTTCTTCGTCGTATGTTAATTTACAAAAATCTTCTACTTTGAAACTACTTGGCCAAATTCATTTAAACGTGGTCATAATCATCATTGGGGTATTTAGTTTTAAAAAGTGTGTTCAATGAACCGGTCCGCCTACCAAGATGGCTAACATGGCTAAAAATAGAGCATAGGGATAAAACGTTGATTTTGGCTCCATGGAGCCTCTGGTTTCGGTAGTCTTTAAGTGTGGATGGTCTGTAAGTTTGGTGATTCATAATATAATTTCGTGTGATATAATTAACGACTTTTAAGCATTTACAAAAACCATCTGGAACCTTGCTTCTGCGAAGTAGTCTCACTCAATTATAGAAACTCGAAAGCAATCTGAGCGATAAAAATGATTGATTTAGTACATGCAAATTCTGTAACTATTTTTTGACAATTTTACTTATATTATGCTGTGTTGGTCATGCATCGTTTTAAATATAATGAAATTTGATGAGATTGGGATACAAGTGAGAGGTTTAGCGCATAATAATCAGGTTCAATCCATCATTTTCTACAATTGAAAATGGCTGTACCACGTCAGGAATATGATTATTGTGGTCCATTCGTTTGATGTGTTTTATTATTTGAATTTTCCATTTCATTAGAGACTTTCCGTTTTGAATTTTTCTCAGAGTTCAGTATTTTTGTGATTTTACTTTTTAATTTACGGGTTTGCATTATGAATATGACATTTTTTGACGGATATCATCACTCATTATTTAAGAAACCTTCTCTTTAACACTCATGTATGACTATTTTTTTATATAAGAGACCAATAGGTGACCGGAGTGGTGATACAATGCCCAAATATCGTATCTGATACAGAAAAAAATGCTCTTTTTCAGATATGTTAGTAAAGATTCGATTCGAAAACGCATTGTGAGTAACAACAGTGATGATGATTATGTAGGCCAACAAAATATAGCACTTCCTCAGTATCCATCAAACAAAAAGGTACCGAAAAGCCAGGTAACAAAGAATAGCACAAACACGACAGAAAACGAAGACGACCAATCCTATAGTTATCCATCTTAAGACTCACAATCATTGTATGCGCTCTCTGAGGAGGGGTTATATGATAAAACTAATGAACGGAGACATGTGGTTAACGACACCGACGCATACAGCCGTACAATTGATACCGTGTATGATTCTACAGAACAAAACACAAGACTAGATAGCAAAGAGGAAAATTATGATCATGTTTTTGGACAGAAAACTGACGATTATTACGACAAAAGTAAAAGAATTTAACACCAGGATTTTTAAAACTGCTCGAATCTCTTACAATAACATGTGTTTAATTATACCAATTATGAAAACAATAAATCCAGATTGCACAAAATCTTATCAAATATTGTGAAAAAATAAATTGTACACAAAAATCAATCCTGCTATTCGAAGTAAAAAAGCCTGTCGATGTTTTTAGTTCTATGGACTTATATAACATATATAGTTACATGTTGTAGTGTTTTTATTTGTCATTTTTTATCTATCTTTACTTTTTAGTCCAATAAAATATGGTTTTATATAGTACTTTTTGGTATTTTTTTACATCCAGCAATTTTGTTATTGTGTAATTTTCATTTTTTTGTTATTGTCTTTTATTTTTGCTTAATAAGATCTTGTTTCTAAATAATGTCCATATGCCATGATGCATATATATTTTAACGAATATTGATTAAGATTATAACACAATGTTGACATATGTAGTAAATCTTTTGACAATTTTACTTAACGTAACTGTTTGTTTTGCACATGCATTGTTATCTGTATAATGGAATGTTATGTGAAGGTCATACATGTAAGATATTTATCTTGCTATATAACCTGTGGAAATTCTTAAATATGACAGAATTTTTCCTTAAATTCATAAGAAATCTTATATAACTCAATGGATAGTTTTCATTATAAAACTTATGTACATATAAGAAAATTCTTTAATTTGTTCATATTCCGCATAAGTTTACTTTATTTTAATTGCTTCCAGGAAGCAATTTCCCGACATTTTTCCGTATGCAAAGTGACCTCAGTGTGACTAGTCTCGTAAAAATATTATCTGACTCTACATGTTAAACACGTGCTCAATATCAGTGCATTTTTGTTGATTGTTGACGAACAGGTGACAATCGTTAAACTTCGGCTTCAAAACACGAACTTTAATTACCTGCCATATTTTCACAACAACACTGACCGATGTAAAAAAATTTGACGATTATACGAAATTTATGCGAATAAAATGATAAAATCGTGCACATACGACTTAGTTAATGATGTTTGTATGCATTGGTTCAGGAATTGGAATAAAATTATTTTTCACCGGTCACTCGTTTCTTGTGACTTTAATTTTGATATGTTTCAGTTTTTGATTTTGCTATTCGATAATAAATGACTGTCTGACTAAAAACAATCTTTAATGTTCGGAATGTTTGCTGCCTTTTCAGTTGAGTAGCAGTCATTAATCGGTTATCCACCATATTCTACATATAAAAATGTGTGTACCAAGTCAGGAATGTTTTTTATTCGTTCGATGTGTTTGAACTTATACTTCTGTCATTTCTTAAAGGACTTTCCATTTTTTCCTAAGATTCATTTTTTTAACGTGTGTTTTATTCAAGATTCTACATATTGTGTAAGCTAAATGTATTGTTATGATGTCAACAAATCGGATTGCTGTAGTGCATTTGTCTACAATCCACTCTTACAAAGTCTAAAAAAAATATTAATCTGCAGTACGTTTATGTATTAAAGTTATTCGTTTTTATTTAATGTTGTGCTTAATTCAGGCTATATTCTGCTCAAAATTATACTATTTACATCTATGTACTCGAATTAAATGATTGTGTGAGGATTATATATATTCAATAAACATGATATATATAAAATAAAACATGAATATCAATATGCTCATGATTAAACTATCTGAAATTAGACAACAATTCCCTACTTCTTTATTTAAGTTTCAGAAAACAAGAGTGCACACGCTGAAATGTCTCTCCTTTTTTACTAGTCATTGATATTATTTTGATAGTAAATATAAAGATTTACTACAACTATTACATATGCTTAAAAATGATTCAAGAAATGTAGGTCAAGATCAAATAACCAAACAAGAAATGCATGTACACCTTTCAAATAATTAATACACTAAATACAGACAAAACTTAACACTGAGCAATGAAACGTGAAAATGAGGACAAGGTCAAATAAAACATGCATGACTGATATGTATATCATCAAATAATTCTATACGCCAAATAGAGTTGTTGTATTGCATAGAGTTTTAGAAACAAATACTAAAACTCAAAAACTTAACTATAACCACTAAACCATGAAAATGTGGTCGTGGCCAGATGACATCTGCTAGTTGGACATGTACACCTTATAGTATATGAAGATGTGGTAATGAGAAGTAACCAGAATATACTAAACTTATTGCTTATAGTATCTGAGATATGGACTTGACCACCAAAACATAGCCTTATTCACTGATCCACTAAATCTAAAGCAAAATAAATGACAATCTGTACCATTTTTTTAAATAATTTCAGCGATGACAATTATCATATTCAAGTATCCCTATTATCCACACCTTTGAATTAAATGCGCGTGTTTAATTGTACTGAACTACGAGTTGAACGGCCATTTGAAAATAGTAGTTTTGAAAGTAGTCAAACTACTTCAGCTTTTGCACCTGTTTGAAAATATATTCCTTAGAGAATTTATGGTTTTTCTTAAAATCACATATATGGAAGGACTTTAGAATATCAAAGGGCTCTAATAAACCCTTATGTAAAAGATATTCTCGGCTAGATAGATTTCAAATAGTCAATTTTTATCAGTCGACAACCGTGCCGTTTTGTTTTCAAACAATGGGGACGTAATTATGATAAATGATAATTCATGTAAAAATGGAGAGGCGCATTGTGTTATTTACTAGAGAATACTAGGTTAAATTATCGACATAATAAAGGTGTTATAAAACAGGATTTTTATATTTTCCCGCTAAATTGTATCTTTATCATTGTTTATCTGACAAATCAACACGTTTTGAAGAATAATAGAGGCAATGATATTGTATAAATAGTATGAACATATGGAATGCGGTAAATGTGTTTTATTGTTAATATCAAATGTGTTTTGTTGCTTTATCTTTATCAGTTGTCATGTCTTTATTATGTTAGGTTTTAGAGCCTATTTTTCCGACACTGCTTCTATATGAATACATATTACATTGATGATTAACTACCTTAAGAGTTTTTACAGGTCTTCTATGTTGTGGCGATTCATCCTTTATGTCAATTGATAATTGCGTCTTGTGTAAAAAAAAACTCATCATAAATACCAGGATTGAAATCAAATGAGATTGTTAAATGTTGTCAAAAGTTATCAAAGGTACCAGGATTATAATTTGATACGCCAGACGCGCATACGTTGTAAACCTTTAGATTTGATATATCTTTGTTATGTGAAATCTCATGATAAGATATGGTAATGGATTAATGCTGTGTGTATTCATATGTATCGTCAGTGAAAATATAATATACCATGATATAGCTTATGGTTTTTACAGGTCTTATAAAGTATGTTCTTACATACTTTTGATTTTTTAACCCTGTATGCTAACATTCCTATGTAAATTTTAAAATTGTTTGTATGCACATTGAACGACAAATTTATGTGACGTATAAAATTTTCTGAGGTCAACCACTCAAATCAATGAATGTGTTCGTAGATAGTAGATGTTTTTGTGTTCTGTTAAATTGTTCCTTTTAAAATTGTTATACGATGATGACTGATGTACCCATATTTTGACTATTTATTGTGTCTGTTTATTTAACGCATCAATGTTAATATATCGGAAATTGATGAGACTGTCATTAAAGTGAGACGGTTAGCGCTATAGAACCAGGTTTAATCCACCATTTTCTACATTTGAAAATGCCTGTACCAAATCAGGAATATGACAGTTCTTGTCCATTCGTTTTTGATGCGTTTTGTTATTTGATTTTGCCATGTGATTATGGACTTTCCGAATGGATTTTCCTCTAAGTTCAGTATTTTTGTGATTTTACTTTTTACATCAGTTTTGCCAAATAGTTGCACTTTCCGTTGACATTGCTGATCTCATGCGAATCTTCTGGTACGTGCATTGTTAATACGTTTTACATGATGAGCAGACACCTACAACTTTATGTGCAGATACCTATTACATTATGTCGCTTACACCTATGAAGTTATGTTAAAAAAAAATTGAATGTTTCTTTTTACAAATGTGTTTAGGTGTGAAGGCGTTGAGTGAAAAACATAATCCGCGCTTAATTCTAAAAATATACTCGCGGTCATATAAAATTATTGAAAGAAGCATTCGATATTTATAATTACATTTTTTGGCAAGTATCATTAACGCACAATTTCTTTCATTTACATGTGCAATTGATTTTTGAAGCTCATATCATCATGAATGTTAAATTTCATTTTGAAATGAAGGTTGATTTCAGAATGACGAAATATTTCTGTTCGCCAATCATAATAACGTAGTATGATGAAATATACATGTTGTATAATTAAATAACTATTACGTTATGTGCAAACACATTTTACGTTATGTTCAACCACTTGTTACGTTGCGTACAAACACCTATTAACACAGTTCAAACAGAAAACGCTTGCGTGACATAGAAATAACAGCAACATGAAAAAACATATGGTTTTTGAGCTTTAACTCAAAATTGTGTATGCTAAAATGTAAATGTTTAGATTCCCTATCTTACAATAAATAAAATTAACTTTGACTCAACACGATTGGAAAATTGGACGACGTTTAGACTAAAAGAAATAATTATATAAAATTATTACCTGGGGATTTCATACGGCACATTTTGTTGATACAAATGCTACATAGAGGAACATGTGATCAGTCTGTTTGAGTTCCCTCGAACACTTGTCAAAATCAAGAAGATAAAAGAAGCCAGGTCAATTAATTTCACATTCAGATATATTGACGATGTTCTCTTTTAATTACCAATCCAAACTTTCTGATTGAAATCTGTTAATATATCATCATTAATGAAAAATAAACTATAGAACAGACACAGCCACCTGTTTCATTTTAGACTTATACATCGAATTTGAAATACATAGTCATCTCAGAAACAGAAACAGAAAGCTGCTCAATCTTTGTAAAACGACACCAGCATCTGCGCACAAAATTAAAGCCCCATTGGTGTGGTAAAGATCTTGTTGATAAGCATTCCGTAATTTGAAAAAAAAATTCAAAGAATCAAAGATCGGAAATAACATACAGAAAACATACGACTTTGTGGACAATCAGAACAAATATATCGACAAATTGGCAATATGTGTTTATCTATATTATTATTTGGGAAGTTCAACTCTTTTACAGACATCGCTCATTTTAACAAAAAAAAAAGTCATTACAAACAAGCATATCACTTGGGTTTGATGTGTTAAGATTGAACCAACGAGTGAAATTTGCAATCGGGAAAGAAAATCGTCCCTTTTGTTGCAAATTTCTGTGTCGAGTGTCCCAATTTTTATACTTCTGTAACAATCCTGGCAAATAATTTATTTTCAAACATTTATGCTCATTTATGTATTTACTTTTCTTGTTTCAAAATTCGTCAAAATATTTAAATGAGTCTCTCTCTAAAAATACCCCTACGTTAAATTGTACTTTTATCATTGTTCATAGAAGCGTTCCGCAGAATTTTATCTTTCAAAAATATCATATACCTTTTATTTAAACCAAACATGCCTAATGTCATAAACATTACGGATATAGGTTGAAATTTTGAAAATATGGCCAATGCAATTTCCCATAGGAAATCTCTTTGCGGCAGTACCTGTGAATATAAGTTTTCGTGAAAAAAATAAGTCCCAGAACGGAAAGTTAATACATTGTGTATGCACTTCTATTATATTCAAAGGTTAAAAAAATAGGGTTTTGTTGCATTTGTTCAACGTTTATATGTCTTGAACCTCTTCGAGTTTAAACTTATACGTAAAAGCTATACTACCCCTACCTTCACTTTTTGACATCCTTATAATTTATTTTTAGGCCATACCATCTTTTTCTATACTAGTAACATTAAGTTATGTCTTTATGTCTGTTAGCCTATGAGATGAAACACAGAGATCATATCTGGGATTAAGTGGTTAACAAATTTACATATCTATGAGTATTATATATCTCCCCAAAAGAAGTGTGGCATGTGGAACATATGTATTTGCAAAGTGCAACGTAAAGACATTTACTTTTTTTTGTACATTCAGCTGTATTTTAATAAAACAGTAGAAGTACATTATTTGTAAAAACCTTTCTGGTCTATACGTTTATAGTTAGAAAATTTCAATTAAGAAAATTATTATGACACTCATTCACGTGTTTACTTCCTAAAGATTTTGTTCATTTCAGAACAAATATTTCATTACCCAGTAGAGTACGCATCTATTTCATATTTAAAAGGATGTGATACTACACCGATAGCTATTGGTTGTTTCTTTCTTTTCTTTATAAATAACATTTAGTTTCTTTTCTCTTTTTATGAAAGAAACTTCGTTTGTTATGTCTTCCTGTCTATTGTCGATTGATGAAAATAGCTATTTGTTGGCAGTAAATCGTTTCCTTAGGAAAAATGGTTATTCGGGTCATTCATTCTTCCTGGTAATTTAGTTCATTAACATTGAATACACCCAGCTACGAAATGTGCCGGACTTTTATTTTTTGTTTTGGAACAATGTTTTTTATCCAAATGGATACAAAAGCGGGTAGGTCGAAGTTATTCTGAGCACACAACATGAATGTTATACGTAATACACGACTAAGCTATTTCAAATTCTCGTGAAGCAAATTAAATGTTTTCATAAAAATATAAAGACACATTTGCAATCAAAACGTTTCATCATAGCTTACGTTTCCTTAATTTGATGCGCCCTGCTACATGTGTTATTTATCCATATATAGTGCATATGTTCCAGACCATATGAGTATTTGGACCGTACGCGTACGGTCCGGACTGTATACGTATACTCGTACGGTCCGACCATACGCGTACGGTCGGACCGTATGAGTATACGCGTATGGTCCAGTTTGAGTTAACCATACATGTTATGGGTTATATTGGTTAAATTAAAACAAACGTTTATCACAATCTCAATTTTTAGTTTTACAAATTTTTATTATTACAAATAGATGGATAAAATGAACAAAGGAACAATTGAAATTAAATATTTGTTCAATTGTATATCTGAATCCTATTTTGGTACTCTCACCCAAGGTGACACTTGCTACCACAAGTAACGTAATATTTTTTACATTTACATGTTTGCAGTTCATGCATGTTCCTTTGCATCTGCATTTTTCGTAAAGTTAAAATATACTAAAACAATTGTCCTCCCAAATTATGTTTACTTCTGATATCTTCAATTTCAGTGATCATAATTCAATTAATTTAGTACTGATCGATATGCTAAATACAAGAGATTAACAGATTTAATTAGTGTGAATTTTTTATATAGTTTAAATATAAAAGTTTTTGTTTCAATTACAATTGAACTTTTTTATAGCAATTTGAGAGTTAAGTTATGTTGATCTCTTATATGCATTTGTATCTAATGAACTTGACCAACTTCTTGATATTAGTCAGACCGTACGCGTACGGTCCAAATACTCATACGGTCTGGAACACATACATTGCATTCTTAAGATCCGACGATAACATCGAAAAAAACCACTTTATTTGATTATTTGTCAATTTAATATTTCAATAACTCATTGTATAATAAAATCAACTTTTTGTTGTTACTAATCTCAGAACATGATTGGCTGGGATTTTTTGTCATCATCTCTTTCACTGCCCATTAATCAAAATTTGATAACTAGTGTTTTAGAATTTAATGGAATATGGAAGGCAATCGAAAGTGGTTTTCGTTTTCAAAATTTGAAATTTATTTGAAAATCAGACAACATATTATTTTATACTTATATTTGAATTATCGGATTTATCCGATCTCAATAGTTCAATCAATTATCAGTAATATTGATTATTAAACTTTATCGATTAGATAAATTTTATCAATCTGTGGTTCATGAACCAATGTTAGAATCTACATAATCACTATATAAATATATTCGAATGTAATATAAAGGTATGCATCTCTATTTTTTCCATCGCTTCCTTAATAAACAGTATATGATATAAAATAACCGCAATGAGTAATTATTTTATTATAACAAAGCACAAACTAGTTAATGACGACAGATTGATTGGAATGGTTTACAAAAGTATATAAATCAAACACAAGGAAGAAGTAAGACATTATGTTATGATCGCTGTTTTGAGTTTAATGTTTTTTCATCTGAATTAAGGTAGAGGGGGTATTTATTAAAATTCATAGAATTTTCAATAATTTGTTAAAATGTAGTTAATATCACGCTTTATAAAAAATTAATAAAACGTATGTTTCAATGGGCTTTTTCTTACGCTACAGGTTGTGCAAAACTGTCATTCAGATTTTGTATATACCATGCAAGGAAAGTCCAATTGTGGGTGATGAAAAGAAAACTGCACCATGAATTTTAAAATAAAATATCATACGCTAGCTCTATTATAGATATAGGAAGATGTGGTATGAGTGCAATGAGAAAAATCTCGATCCAAGTCACAATTTATAAAAGTAAACCATTATAGGTCAAGGTACGGTTTTCAACACAGCAAACAGCAAGCTATAAAGCGCCTAATAAAATACTTGCAGATAAGAAATAAGAAAATGGTGGCTCTCAAGAGCCTGTGTCTTATAATAGTGACTGACGACCCCTTATCACTATTTGATTTATTGTTCAAGTTTTGACCATTTGAAATTGATTTTTACCAATTTTCCCATAGACTTCTATATAGTAAACACATATGTTCTATGTTTAGCAATGGTGGCCATATCGGTTGTATGACTGAGTCATCGGATACATTTTTCAAACAAAATACACTACTTATATAATTGTGGCAAATTTTAATTATGTTTGACCCAGTAGATTAAGTTGCGAAGATTTTGTAACGGATTAAAAAAGAAAAAAATATGTAGAAAAATGACTATTGAGATCAATAACTCCTTCAGGGGTCAATTGAGAATTTGTTGTCATGTTGACTTGTTTGTAGATCATACATTGCTTAATAGTATTGCTGCTTACAGTTGATCTCTATCTGTAATATTCAAGATAATTACAATAATCTGCAAAATTTTCTTAAAAATTACTAGTTCCGGGGCAGCAACCCAACAACGGTGTGTCCAAATCGTCTGAAAATTTCAAGTCAGATAGATCTTAACCTATTGAACAGTTTTACCCCGTAAAATTTACTCTGAATGCTTAAGTTTAAGAGAAACAAATCAAAACCTACATTCACCCCCTTATGTTCTAAATTTATCCATGGTGGTTATGTTGTTTGGCAGGCGGGGTCGTCGGACACATTTTTGAAACTGGATACCCCAATGATAATTGAAAAAAAAATAGTTCTGTTATTCATGTAAGTTCCTTTTAATTTTAGATTTAAAATAAAAACAACAAATAATCATAGTATCTACCTTCATAGCTGTATTTGATACCAAAATTAGGGTACTATCCTTTTACAAACAATGTTTAATTGCTTTTCGACCACATTCTTTAAATTTCTTTCTTTACGATTAACATCGACTTGATCCGCACTTTAATCCGGCTTACATATATGGTTAAAATACTTACTCAAGGGGTTGTGTAAATTAAAAGTTTACACTAACAAATTCCAAAGATCAGTGAGTAAGAATTTATTAAATATAAGTCCTTTTTCAAACTTTTATTCTTGAAATGATATCGAAACAGTTGATGCATATAGAACGCATTCCAAAGAACCTACATGTATACTAACGTAAATACAGGTATCGTCTCAAAGAGAGATATCAATCGTGCTTAAAAAACATTCTCAAACTGACATTATTGCTTATTATGCTAGTTTGCGTTATATTATATTTCGATTTCGTGGTTTAAACCTAAAATTGATTACATCTTCGTCATTAGAACTCTTCATGTGATTAATGGTGTAATTGACCATCATACCATTTGTGATTTTTCTTATATTATATGGAAGCTTTTTTTTGTTATTAACAACACATGTGTTACAGCTTACATGTGTCTAAAGGGTTTATTCGCATACCCATATTTATTTACATACCAAAATGTTCCTTTAACTATATTCGTCAAATATCATACCAGAGCATCTTCAAAATTCAAGCGCTATCGTTTAGCTTTTTGTAAAGTTTAAAGTTGATGTCAGTTTCCTAACAAGATTTTTGGGTGACATTAATGTTGAAGGTATCTACCATGTCTTCCCCATCAAATTTGAAATTTAAAATAAAAATATACAATGTGTCATATATAGGCTTTTATCAAAACATCGACTTACATTAGCATGATCATAACTAAAAGGTTAACAATCTCTAGACATAATAACCACTACACATACTAAGAAATAAATACAAAAACAGCCAACACACTTCAAAGACCATTGGTAATTTCTGAAGAGTAACGAATTTATTCATAACTATTTCAAGAAACTAATAAATGACAATCGTATTCGATTATAAATCAAACGCATTCAAACAACGCACTGTTTTCTGTGTCCAAGACAGAAACATCTAACCCTTGGTCAATTGTTACGCGAGACTGTAACTCTATAAGATATAAAATCAGTATTGGAAGATATTGTATTTTCAACAAACAAAGTTTTATCTCTGCAATTTGTTTTGATAGAAAAATGAAAAGTTGAAAAAAGTTATTAAAATGTAAAACGTACCTACTTGACAAAATAAAGACAAACAAGAACATCCATATTTCTTCAAAGGAGAGAAATGTGAATACAGATTGCGAAGTGTCGATACTTCGACAAACTGCGTCGAATTTTGAGAAAAAAAGTATATATATATATATATATATATGTTTATTATTTATTCTCCTTCAAAAGAGTCAAAATATGAAAAATTACAAAGTGAACACAATATTACGTGAACAAAAAGACATATCAATCACATAAAATACATATGCATCAATTTTTAAAGAAATGACGCGTATGCAGAATGATATATTAGCTAAGATTACTTATACACAGTCTGTTATATGTAATTATTTTGGCATGTTTTAAAGACGAAATAAAGGATGGTTAAATAAAAAAACAAAAAAACTTGTAGGTAAATTGATATTTAGTAACAAGGGCTTAATTCTGTTTTCTTCTTTCTTTTTAGAGGTACTTCCACATTTGATGTTTTTTCTATTATCTATAGACCGCACATATGTCTGGAGTTTTACAACTTGACCCCTGATAAATATTACTATCATGTAGCAACAGGTCAGTGCGTGTATGTCTATGTGTATGTGTGTATGGAGGGCTTTAAAGAACCATGATTTTCGTCAGACTGTGTGTACGAACAATTATCGTCTTTCAAGTAATCGGTGCATGATTAAAAAATATCAAGGTAGTAACTGCATGTTTTAGTTATTTAAGGTACGATTACATATTTGTCACATCACTGATTATAACTTATGTAGATGTATTCATGCATATGCATGTACCACCACATAATGCAAAGAATGACATATACATGTTAACCTGTGATTAAAAATTTGCATACACTGCTAAAAGAAAGATGTAAGATATCAAATGGACATTTTGTGTTCAACACAATAATAGCTGTATCGTCGCGGTCAATTTTCGATTGTTTGAGAGAACCACCAACCTTTAGTAGGTACTCATTTTTGTGAATTGTGAGTAGTGCAGAACACTTGGTAGAAACTCACATGTGTTGTTTATTTCTTTACTTTCTCGTTTTTGTTTTTTTCAGATATACAATCCACGATCAATTACAGAATTTACATTGATAAAGATGTAAACCTAGTGACGCACGGTGATGTGTGTAACAGACAAACCCCCTTTGAAGAAGGATCATATGTAATGTTGATAAAAGATGGTATGTTCTGAAGAAAATATCATTTACTTACATTGATGTTATATAAAACATTGAAAAACGTCTACCCTTCGGTGATATATGATTAAAGGAAAACTTGTTAAACAAATGTGTTGTCGAAGCCGACCATCAATTAAGTTTTACACTAAATAAATAAATTACAACCCAAACGTCAAAGTATTATCACAATTTAACAACAATCAAAGTAATTTTGAATCTAGGTGTCAACTACTTAACGAAAATGATATCACTTCAATTTTGTTTTATCTTTATTAATCACAAAACTAAAATAAAAATTTGTTTACAATATTTTTATTACATCTATTAAGATAGTGCTGCGTGTCACAGTTTTGTTTTTGTTTAAGCAGGGGCATCAGATACTTCTTTAGCAGTTGAATGTCCGAATGATATTTCAAGAAACTTTGATAATGTGATATTTAGTTCTTCCGATGGAAATTATAGCTGCTCTGGAACATTAGATATATTCACTGACAGACTGAAAGTTAATTACACATACAATGCTTGTGAGAACCGTATCACATTTTCAGGTTTGTTTACATTTTATGCCCATGGGAATAACAGTTTACCATGACAATATAATTGAAACGATTGACAACATTTATAAAATAGAAAATTGCATCACGCACAGAGGTTTTGTAGAAAACGAAGCAATATCCCTTTTTTAAATTTTAATATCGTTTAAACACAATTGTCTTGAAAATGAATACATTAATTAGAAAAATAACAAAGAATATTTTCAAATATTAGAATCATAATCGAGTTTTAAATCTTAACCATAAAAAATTACATAGATGCAGATAAATAGACAATTGCTGTTTAGTGTCTTTAAATATCAGCTGTATTTGTACGAGGCTACGAAACAGGTATAATGTGAGCTTTAGCGAGCTATTACTCCTGTTCCGAGCCCAGCACAATTACAGCTGATATTTAAAGACACTAAACAGTTATTGTTTTATCCTGCAATTAATTCTGTATATTATTTTTGCATTGAAAGACACAAAAACTCACATTTGTTGCATTTATTTTCGATTTAAAATCCCTTGTGGCCCGCGTATTAAAATTAAAATCATACATTTAGCTGAAGACGGGTTCGCAAAAAAGAATCTTCAACAGTCAACAATAATATAACACTCAAGGTGAATAATCATCTATTTTAACAACACAACTTATTTCAACAGTTAAATAAAATAACAAAACATTGTCCAATTTGAAACAGAAGTATACGAGTTGTCCTATGCTTCAGAATTTAGAACTGAACTTCACATTCACTTAACATGCATGCTGACATTGACATTGTTGATTTTGTTACATATGTACACATTCACGTTTTGAAATAGATGATTGTCGTCGTAGAAAATACTGCTGTTCATATTCGTCTGTTATTAAAAAAATGGTTTAATTCTTATTGCTCTAAAGAAATGTTTGACAACAAACAGAACGTATAAAGATAATCATGAATTCACATAGGGTCAAACAACACGTAATTGAAAGGCGACTGCAATATACATTCGGAAGTCACGCCGGTTCATACAACACTCGTCAACATCAATATACAAACGTTGTCCGGGCAGTGGGCAGAGCGTAAGAGCGATCTCTGTATAGTATACAGATATAGAATATCGATATATGTAGGGCTGTATCTGTATAATAGACACCTAATTGCAGGATAAAACAAGTTTATATCTTGTTTTTCATCATAGATAGTGGAGTCTGGCGATGTTTATACAACATAAATTTTCACAGCACAACCTACCTTGCAGCACTAAATACGGATGCTGTCCTTGTTACTGGTCAGACATATAGAATTGTTTGCTATGTAAGATATTTCGATTATATGACAAATCATACAATGAAATAGATACAATTGTTGTCCAAAGACTAGGTCTTGAATTTACATACTTTTTTTACTCAACATTGAAAATACACAATCATATAGATACGTCAGAACATTTTGGTCAAAACATTTAAAGTACGATACGCGTAGTTCGACTTCGATCAGATAACAACCATTAAAAAAAATGGATGTTAAAAACAATTTCCCTATAAAAAAATATTTCTCCATTTCTTCCTATAGATCTATTTAAAAACGGTTGTTTAAGTCGTTTGCGTTCCTCATCAACATTTTTGAATTTTCTGACTTTTGAATATACCCCTTTTGACTCTCGTCTCGTTATATAATTGGTGGATTTGAGATAACTATAATCTTACGGTTCGTATTTTTGTGATGTATGTAAGTACCAAAACATGTGTATAGAAGAAAGGGATTGTTTTTTTTACCAAGACCGCTTTTATTTTTGTTTTAACTCCTCATTGGAACTCAATTACATGCATTTGGACCTGCAACATCCACAATTCAGTTCCCCTAGAGTTGATGCAAAGATTTGACACTGCAAATTTAGAGATCGTGGCACTATTTTTCAACAAGGTTTCCGATTTTACAAGCTTTGTCTCTCTTGTACTATCTGTGTTCTTCAAAATCAATAATGTCGAATATGGTCTACAATCATGTTCTTTTTAGACATGTTAGCTATAGAGAAAATAAAACATCCAAAAACTCATGCGTATGTTAAAACTATCTTATATAACACAACAAAAACCAAGTTAAACGTTTACTGTTGTAAGTTGTGTATTTGACAGATATTATTCATATGTTTGATGTGAATGGGTTTTTGCTTTTGCAATTTACTTCGGGGCTTTACGTTACGAATTTTACTCGGAGTTCAGTATTTTTGTTATTTTACTTTTTATACAATGTTTACCATCAAAATATGTTCCAACGAGAAAAACGCGCTTCAAAGTTATAATATAGTTATCCTGTTAACAAACCTGCTAGCATTAATAGGATATGGATAACATAAACAAAACGAAATTATTTCATTCTTCCTGATTGTAGATGTTTATTACATTTTACTTGCCTACAAATTTTCACACAAAAAGACCACGCATCTTATTGTTTTATTATTCATTGTATTCAGTAATAGTTTATCAAATAATTTCAGGCTTTAAAGGGGCAAGGTAACACCTTAAAATCGACATTGTTTCCTGGATCATGTCGACTAAATCAAAATGCTTCTTATGTTGTTACACCTGGAGTATATGTGTCAATGTCAGACATTTCAGGTTGGTACAGAGTATGTTGTTTAACTATAAAATCAAATTTATAGTCTCTAATCTCCTGACTTATGTGTTTAATTTAAAGAAAAAAATAGACCGTTAGTTTTCTCCTTTGAATTATTTTTGTTATGTAATTTAAGGGTTTTTGATACCTACGCGATATGTTTTTTTTTCTTATTGTTGAAGGCTGTGCGTTGAACTATAGGTGTTAACTTATAATACAGTTTGATTGCTTGAGTGTCTTATTGACAATTCTACCACACTCGTTTATATAAATGATAAAAAAAATAGAAAATTTGGATGGTTCTATACATCAAACATAATGGAAGATGGTATATTTATCATAGAGTGGCGTATACTTTAATATCAAATCTGGGTGAGTGCACACAAGATTATAATAAAATCAGAGTAAGGAAGATAAGGGGCCTTTAGATGTTTATTTGAAGAAAAAGGGGTAGGACAGCGCAAATATATAGATTTTACCACTGCATCGAGTGTGGTACAATATGTATCCACTCATGACGGTTAAATTTTCAAACGTAAAACTCGAGGCGGGCCGAGCATTTTTTATATCTAAATTTTTACTGTCGACAGTGGATAAATATCATATAACACGAGATTTGGTGGTGGAATATGTTTCTCTGATAATTTTTAGACTATATACAGGCAAACTTATTCCTTCTTTTCAAATGATCTGAAAAAAGATGTGTTCATTCTATGTGACTTCATCAGGCATGGTCGCCTTATTTCATATCGTCACAATACGAAATTCGAAGGAAATCAAGAAAAATCGACGTCATAATCGAATTTTGACCAATGAAGAACTGAGATCACAAAACCACACGTTGATTAAATAAAAATAATCCTCATGTCAGGAAAAGGATAAATCGTGTAAGAAATAGAGAAAATCATTTAATGAATATGTCTAGTCAGAACAACATCATGTTACACATGAAAAAAAGTGATGGTTCAATAGCTTCGTTTCTTTGGGTGCTATGGGGACATTTATGCTGCCAATTGGCAGACCAGTATATAGTTTTTTTTGCCTAGTATGTTTAAAAAAAACTTGAGTATAAAACCCGAGGAAGCAATCGATCGTTCTTTAATAATCAATAATTACTAATCTTCCTTTAACCTTTAATTTGATGATGTTTGATGACATTTCACTTAACATAATATCCTTCTGAACGGTTAAAATGTTTAAAATATCATTCGATTTTACATCACGATGATGAACCCGACTTCAAAATATTACATATCAAGTGTAATCTAGACATATTTCCGATTCAATGAATTTAAAAAAAATATATATTTTACTTTATATCATTTTCTGCTATTGACCTTTTATCGCTATTTTGTGCATTTTTGATTTAGTCTGTTTTTGTGATAATTATTCATATCATGCAACTCGCTTGAGATGGAAAATTGTCGCTAGAAACTAAGAAGGCACGTGGCATTGCTAATGAAATTGACAACGTCGTCACAGGTAAAATAGCTCTCCCTTGAGACAAAATAATTATCTTGTGTCTTAATCAAAGCTCATAAGTTCCTGTTTATTGTACATGTAATACAACGGATCAAAACTATTTTATTCTGGTTATGGTTCCTATTTTCAGTCATTTTTTTTTATCTTTTTGTTTGAATTGGTTTTCACCCCCACCAATACATTATGGAAATCTTATTGAATCTTCAGAAAAAAATCGGTAATAACTCGTACATATTTTTTGTTTTAGGACCAACGGATACTCTTATCACAGAGAACACAACAGAAAACACAACACAAGGTCATTATATACATGTATCATACTGAATTGTGTTTAAATAAGGGATGTAAACATGTACTCGATTACTCGAGTATCGCTTGGTAGTACAGAGTATCGAATAGCAAAATAATACTCGACTAATCAGTTTCCTGTGAGAATATTGATGTTTTCTAAAACTTAATTTATTTTTTTTTTGTTATTTAAAGCGCCTTTTGGGAATAAAATATTAACCAAATTAAACAAAAAAAATACGATTCAAATGTTTGCGTTTAACTATAATTTATAATTCCTCAAAACAAATGATGGCTATAAACGAGAGCACTTTTACAAGACCCGGGTTACACTTTTTATTAATTTTAGTCATTCTCTAACCATTGTACCACCAGAACATATATTTTTATCAGAAGGACTGTTACATAACCAAGTACAGAAATCGCCTCGTCCAAGAAAAAGTTGACAAGATAATATTTTTAAATAACACCCCTTTGTTGATCACGAAATGAGTTTTAAATGTTCCAAAATACTGTTGTTTGAGTAAATAAATGATGTTTTTAAAGATATCAATTAATAACTTGATTAGATTATTGCAATCTTGTATAATTAGTACGCGTAGTTAATAAGCTATGAATTATGGTTCTAAATTCCTTTAACTATTATCCTATGTAATAATGTTGAGTGTTTTACGTTCATAAGACAACGACACACAATACATACATGGGTGTTTGTGTTACCAAGCGATAATCCAGTATCGCTCGGTCAATCCAAAGAGTACTCGATTAATAAATCTTCATCGAGTTGACATCCCTAATTCAAATCAAACTTATTACAGTAGAGATGTCAAACGTGTAAGGAATTAGCCTGTACAATTTCATTAGTAAATGAATTTAGATTTATAGTAACATAATCCGTAATGTTATAATTTATAAACTTTTTATTTCAGGACCAACAGATCCACTAGTCACTGACAACACACCAGCAAACACAACACAAGGTTAATATCATACTGTTTTGTGTTGAAATCAAACTTGTCAAACTAGAGTTGTCAAACTTGTAAGGAATGCACATCTATAGGGTTGAATTTCTGTAAATAAGAGACGATGCAATTTTCCAAAGGAGCTCATTTTACTATGAAGTTTTGAAATAAATAATATCCTAAAGTGGGAGGTTAATGTTCATATGCACCACATTTTTTTTTTCAAAAATCTAAATATAGGGCATATTTTCAACGTATAAAACTTACACGGAAATTCGGAACTACCCCATCCTTGAATTAAAATTTTTCGCAGATATCAATATGACCAATATGCATATGTATTTGCACTAGACACATTCCCAAGTGATCTCTCTACGAGATAAAAAAAAATAGAGATCATAACTGGGAACCAATACGTCAACAAAATTACCTATCTTTGAATATTATATATCGTCCAAAAGAGATCCGTTATTAAATGAGCTTGTCCTAGGTATCTTAGGTTATTAAGTTACTTTGAATAAAATTATGAAAAGCATGGACAGGTGTGAAGGTTGATTTACTTCTTTGCAAATGAATTCTTCTTTGGATGTTGCTGTTGCGTAGTTGTTACAATAATTTATGGAGAAGAAAATATGTTGAGTGTATACCAGTTTAAAGGAGTAGGTCCGATAAGAGCCGATTTCGGCCTCAATTTTCAAGTTCATCTAACGAAAGATTTTAGACACTTTCTAAACACTTGTGTCTATTTCAATTGATTCAATCAGGTAATGTGGAAGATTTTAACTTAATAAGTCATTTGAAACGCCCCGAAGCAAGCTTAAATATGAAAAATCTATTAAATATGCCAAAAATCGTCACTTTTCAGATGGTTTTTGTCAAAAATGAAAGTGGCCGCATTCGTGTTCATCCTCAACCTTTATATATATTATGTATTATCATCAAATACAACTTACATTTCAATATTATGAATGAACACGAATGCGGCCACTTTCATTTCAGACGGACACCGTCTAAAATTTAACTAAAATGCTACAATTGTGAAGATTTCAGTAATTTAGCATGACTTAATGATGCTAGTACCCGATATATGTGCATTGTTTTGTCAAAAACAGCCCATATTTATGTAGCAGAGGCATTCTACTTTGCAATAAATATCTAAACGATTACATTTTCACAATTTTCTAAAACTGCTATATTTTGAGGCCAAAAAGGGGTCTTACTGAACCTACTCCTTTGCAGCTTTTCGCTTGATCAATTTATTACTGAGATATAATATATAATGCGTCCAATTTAGAGCTTGCTTTTTACATGAATACTTTTAAATTACCACAAATGATATGTGCGCTATCAAATTGTTCAATTCGTGTAATAACTGTTAATAATTTGTTAATCGAACATGACGCTAAACAGTTATGTCAAGAAAACAATTCTTCTCTCGACTTAGTTTCGAAAAACAATTATTATATCTGACATTGTAATGATACGTAGTATGGTTGCTGTTCGATAATTATTTCTACTCCTCTCTTGCTTTTCAATCGGTTATTGAACAAAGGTAAATATAATAAAAACAGCAACTCAAAGAAAAATAAAAAAGCAGATTTTTCGTTAACTGAATATATTGTTAACGTATGGTCACTTCCGAAAAAGTATATAACAATTTACCATAATGATGATCCATTATTTTGTTATTTGTCCTCAGATTATGGACTTGATATGATTACTCTGTTGGCCGTAAATGTAACTATAGAAAGTAAGTTTCAATTATACTTGTTCAGTATGAGAGAATTACGAATATGAAACATCGAATTCTTGAATTAATGGCTTCTTTAAATCGAGAATATACACCAAGAAGAATGACAACGTTTGGTTTTTATAATTATGCTTTAAACGCGCAATTTCAATTGTAGTAATAACGCGCAAGAACAAACGTTGTTAGTTGCTGTTTTTGAACTAATTGAATTGATGATTTATTACATTTTCAAACCAGTAAATCGTCGTTTATGAACATAATCCCAACCGCCGTTATAGGTAATAAAAAAATACAAATCAATTATTCAATGGTTTGCAATCTGAACGCATTGTTGATACGTTTGAGTAGATTAAGGAAAAACTAAATCTTAAAAGATTACAACCTATTGTAATGGTAACTTTATGACACCGTTTGAAGCATTTAATAATGGTACATGCATACATATGTTTAAGAAATGTGCTCACATTAGACTGAAAGCTTATATCTCAAATTTTGCTAGTGTGTTTTTTATCTTATCTTAGGCAAAAAGCAGCCTGGACTGCGTTTGGATGAGGACAGTCGAGTAGAAGTAGGATTGTATTCACCCAAACGAAACCTTCACTTTTGTAGTTCTGGATGGGATGATTATGATGCGACAGTCTTCTGTAAATCTTTTAATAGGACATGGATAGGAAAAGCAATAGCTGTTGAAAAATTGCGAGATGTACCGATTTTTCCTTATTCCTTTGATTGTTGTGGATTAGAACCTAATTTGTTTGCATGCAATATAACAGAGGATGAACACATTTGTAATACAACAAAAGTAGCCGGTGCCATGTGTTTTCTAGGTATCATATGTTAATGAACAGACTGATTATTGAAAAATACATCATATATCGTGATCAGGCAAAAAAAGATTGTTAGGTTTCAATAAATGAAACAATATGTTTCAAATTTCAAGCGCATTCGGGGATTAAACCTTTATCGATTGGTAACACCAATATTCGAATAGATAAAAGCATATGATGTATAAGAATTAATCCAGTTAAGAGCTATATGCTCAGAAAGATCATTAGAAAATAAACGAATTATTTTTAAAATTCACAGTTATCCAGCACTGACATTGACTTTTAAGTTAGTTCACATCAACAGCCATTAGTCAATTACCCATAATAACTATTGATATTTTAGTTATGTTGAAAGAACAAACCTTCTTATTCAGATATTTATACACTTTTAGGGTCAGGAAAAGCAGGGAAATGTGTCACGAATCATAATCAAAAATTATCAACAGTTGAATCAGGATCCCCGTTTTCAGGTGTGCGCTTCTTATTATCAATGAGTGTTGCTCACACACGAGATAATGTTTTTGTTCGAATTAAACTGGCTTCAATTTAGTGTTTTAGTTCCACTGAGCTTTCGAATCTACGTTCGAGATACTCAATTTTGATATGTTTATGTTTATAATGATTTTGTTTAAGTTAAGTAATGTGTTAAACAATTATTTCTTGTTCTTTAACAAAAAAGGATTATGTGTACATTTAAATTGATACCTTTTAAATATCAAAGAATAATTTGAAAATTCTTAAATCAAGGTATGCTTTGTGTATTTGTAATATGTTTATTACTTTTCATCAAACTTTTACTTGTATTTTATAAAAACAGTTAATAATCATTCAACTGTAATGTAATGGGATTTTATGATACAAAGTCGATCTGTAAAACATGCAACTTCTTTGTCCCGTACGATTAATCAACAAGGGATTTTGTATATAACATTGATCATTCTTAGAACAAATTTTAATGATCACGTGGCAGTTTTTTTTATAAAAAGAGTTTAACAGTTAAAACACATAATGCTTTTATAGTTTACATTGTAAACATATTTACATGTATTATATCGTGTTGTTTTTTTATATCGTGAAACTTTAAATGTTTAATGCTTAAATTGTTTCTCTATTTTTCGTGTAATCATTGTGAAACTTGAAATTCAAATTGTATTCATCCATGATTAAAGTCACATACATTTTTTTCTTTATTTCAAAGGAGTTTATGTTGGAATATCTGTGGCTTTTGTTGTAGTTGTGTGCGTCATCATAGTCGTTGTGATCATTCGACGAAGGTATGCACAAAGATTTTCGCTAGTTCTAAATAAGACTCTTTATTTTTTTATATTGATTTTAGCTTGTTTATAATCAATCGTAATGAATAAGGAAACATAATACAGTATTATGTTACCAAAAAGACTAACATCTTTTAGAAGCAAAATGTTCGGTATTTTTGTGATTTTACTTTATAAGGAAGTAATAATTGTCCATTATTCACACGGAAGGTTGTTGAGTGTACGTTTTCTTGACAAAGCAAAGAAACAAATAACCAAAAAAAAAATACCTTATGGTTTACTTGAATAAAAAATAAACGAACTCTCAGGAAAAATCAAAAGGGACATTTCCTTAGCAAATAGCAAAGCCAAAAGTTCAAACACATCTAACGACGGTAGAACAACTGTCATATATTTGACTTGGTATAGACATTTTATTATGTAGAACATGTGAATTACATTACGTTTCATAGCTGGATAAACCTCTTAATTTTATTACAATTGCATACAATTTCATTATATTGACAACATTGTTTAATCAAAACTAATAAGTATGATAGGTAAAGATTTGGAACAAAATAAGGGTACAGCAGTCAACATGACCAACATAGTATTATAATGTTAATAATTATAATAAAAATTATTGTTTTTCTACAACGAAAAACCAATTGTATATATCATAATGTTTACACTGTTTTTTTCAAATTATTTATATAATTACGTAAATCAAAGGAGAAAAACACAAAAAAAAATTAATTAAAACAATGGTTGTATTATAAATACCAACACAAGTGCCTATATTCATTGTAATGTGTTCATCTATAAATGGTCTTTTATCTTATCTCAAAATCGAATTATTCAAATGATAAAAACATGTATTATATAAACATGATAAATACAAAGTCGCATTGTACTTACATTATGTTGTTACACTACTGGAGTGTTCGACATCCGTAGATAAGTTTAACACCGCAACATTATGTATTTGCTTTCCTGAGTCAAAAGCTTGTAATGCATTCGTTGTCGTTTGTTGCTGTTGCACATTTTTCTTTTATATTTTATTTCATATTGAATTCAGGCTGTTGGTCTTGTTTTTTTTTCAATGGCTACAATATATGATAAGTGACAAAAGTACAGAAGTTTTATTTCGTATTTTAATCTTTTTATATTACTCCCTGATCAGCGCTAATAATATTATCATTAGCATAATTTTGTTCTTCTCAATTGCCATATAAATAAAGTAAAATGCACGCCCTTTTTGAAATTAAATATGTAATAGGGCACTAGAAATGTCTGTTTTAATCAAAACTCTTTGCTTTGTTTTTAAAATAGAAGTGGTAGATTTTCACTTTTAAAATACTATAAAAATATTTGTACGACTTTTCCCCCAGCAGAGCTATAGAAAAAACACTACATTAACGGGTGTTACACGGACACTTTTTTGATGATACACGTACATTTTTAGTTATTACACGGACACTTTTTATGAATAGAATCACTCTTGCATGATCAGTGAGTTCATGGATTTAAACTGTTTGTTTCACCGACATATTTTCTGTTTTTATCATTTTTAAATACTTATGTTAGCATCATTAAAAAAAATCGAATAATTCCAGAAAACAACTATTCATATCAGTACACTATGATATTGACCGTTTTCCCCCCAACAAAATGTTTTCATCCCCAATTTTATGAGAAAAAATAATGTGGTCAAGCAGATGACAAAATAATGATTTTCAGAATACAATATATTATAGTGCAAAATTCGAAAAAAAAACATTTGGGTGACAGCGTTGAAAAACTAAACAATTGTCTTACTCAGAAAAGAACATACCACTTTTTTTTTAAAGCTAAATGGTCGGTCAATCAATGTATTTTTTTTTAATTATATGGACATGTATAGTATTCTGGACAATGCTGAAACTAAAGAAATGCTGATACCGACGTAAATATTTCAATAAAAAAGGAAATGTATATAAACAAAATCAAATCTTATCAAAAGATAAAATTCCTATCAACTCACCAATGCACGATTGATCCTATAAATGTAATGCGTCCATGTAATACATGTTCAAATAAGGCAGCAAATCTTCATTAAAATCATTCGACTAATGTCATCGATTTGCGACGTCAAGCTGCGATTGGATCTTGTAGTAACATCTGTTTAATTCTGTTCACTCTGTCAGAGACATATAAAAACCTGTAAACATGACATTTTTTCGAAAGGTACACTAGCTACGAGATATTTAAAAAAAACATATAGACTATATTTTTTTTTGCTCAATCATTTATAAAATGCAAATAGTGAAATAATAATTGGCTTTTAGCAGCCAGTGTGTTTCAATTTTGTCAAAATAAGATGAAAAACATTGATTATGAATTAATCACTAGCAGGTGAATAATTCGACCTCATTGAATCCGAATTCATGTGACCTTCAATTTAAACGCTTAGCTTGAGATGGATAACAAGTGAATTGTATGTGTAAAGTTATTTATAGGAAAAGAATGTCAATATTGAAAGTGAAACGCAGGTTAATCATTTGCTTAACTGATTCGATCCACAAACAAATCATTCTTATCAGGTATAAACAATGATAAACATTTATTGTTCACTTAAAATTAAATAGACCTAGAAAAAATCCAACAGCACGAGTTAGTTTCATCTACTCATATCTTTATTTATGTTTACATGGCTTATATGGTCACCGGATGACTTTAGAGGTCACCTCGATGGTTATTAAGATGGAATCTGGACTTAAAAACACAAAGCTACGTATGTCCATGCCAGTGCCCTGTTTATTATTTATGTTAAACCTTTATTATAGTCCAGTCAATATAGCGAATAACCTCAAAGTAATTGCAACAGAAATTAATTTTGTATTTTTTTATTTGCACATTACTAAAGAAGAACCATGAAAAAATCGGACAAAATCGGAAAAGGGGAAAGTGTTATAATTTCACTTTTTGTTTTTTACATGATACCTCGTAAAATCGTCACAGCTTCAGCGCGCCATACGTGTTATGGGAGATAACTCGTCACTCAGGGTCAAACAGACTTGTCAAACAAATTCTAATTTATGTGAATATCAACTAATAATATGGACATATCTTAATTCACGGTAAGAAATAATGTAGATTATAATTTTTAAGGTGGAAACATTATAAAATGACATAAAAAAAAGTTTTAAAAGATGTCATTTAACACATTTTTCGTATGTCAGCGCTCAGACTCAAATATTTCCTTTAAAACATTGACCGTTCACTCTTTTCAACAAAAAACCTAAGGAAAGACAAATTATGTATTGATTTTCACTTATATTTTAACATATAAAGAATTTTGAGAAAGAAAAAAATATCTTTTAATGATTTTATACAACGTTACTTTGTCGCAGAAAAAAATCTATGGAACGCCGTTAGTGCAATAAACGTAAATTAATTCATAAACGCACAATTACGATGTTTTGTTCTTACAATAACTTTACAAAGTTCTACTTTGAAATTTAAGCTGGCTGGTGTTAAAAGACTGCGTTAAGTGTGAAATTTATCCAAATCTCCTTTTATTTATATTTATTGCATACAATTATATTTATCATTGAATGTGTAATCAACAAACGAAATGGCATAAAATATTGTCAGAAAATGTGTACACATTGTTTAATATAAACGTTTATTGTTTTCCATGGTTTTTTTACCATTTTGTTCCATTTTTGTCTTTTCAACACTTGAAAAGACCCTCTCATCCTGAACAATTACTTTCATTATTACGCTTTATAAGGTAAATTAACTAGTTTCATTCTTTGCAGAGTATGTCCACAGATTTCAGTAGAAAACAAACCAGTGTGTGTACCAAACAAATGATCCAAACTAGTTTAAACTAAGTAAAGGTAAGAAATAAAAATAAAATCTTATTGGATTTGGAAGAAAATTAAAATTCCTTTAAAGTGAAGAACTTACGATACGGGAACTGTTGAACAATTGTTAGAAAATGAATGACAAAAAAAAAACCAATAACCGACAGAAAATAAATCGTAAACGTAATAGCACATGTCCGATCCATAATGCATATTTCTTTTTAAATTTCTAAAACAGTATAACAATTGTTGCAAAAATATAAGTATAGACCTTTACTGAGGGGTTATCCATCCCAACTGTATGCTTTTTTATTGAATAAACTGCTGATACATTAAAAAATTTCAGGTACTTTTTGGTTATATAACTTCTCACGTTTTGGGTATTTATATATACGTTGGCTTTAGATATTTGTGATAAAGCAGTCATAATGAGGTAAATCAAAATATACGCGTTGGGCTTAAAAATTATGAAGTGTTGCATTCGACACAATGTAGTATAACATATGACACACCAACACACAAATTATCTATATCGCTTTGAATATGTATTCATGACTATGTCATGAGTGTGATAGCTTTTGTTGTAGCTTATTTTTTAAGTAGTTTTCTTTTTTGCAGGTACCAATGGAAGGGTGCTTTATTTGCAAATTATCCATCAATGACGGAAGAGCAACTGTAACATTAAGAGAAAAAGGAGCCCGAAATATTAACGAGTTCAGCAAGCTACGAAATGATACCAAAGTTGCTAAATCTGGGGACGTAGTACACCAGGATTGTCGCAGGGACTACACAAATGCTAAGTCTGTCAAACAAAAAGAACTAGATTACAAGACTACTGAAAATCGGGTTTTAAGATCACAAGAACAGTTCAACTATCGAGATAACTGTCTTTTCTGTGGACAGTTTGCAGATGTTAAGGATAAGAGGAAAGGTACTGATGTTTTTCCAGTCCGAACAAAGGATTTCCAGAGCAATATAGAAAAAATCTGCCGTGAGCGAAACGATGAATGGGCTACACATGTATTAACCAGAATTGTATTTGTACATGATTTGCATGCTGCAGACGCAGTTTACCATCAGCGATGCAGTGTAAATTTTCGAACAGGAAAAAGCATTCCATCTGGAACACCTAAGCAGAGCAAAAATAAAACCGGCAGACCCCAGCATCAACAGGCACAAGCTGCATTCCAGAAAACTGTTGAATATCTCCTACAAAACGAGGATGAACAACTTACGGTTATTGAGTTAGTAGAAAAAATGAAAGATTACTGCGGAGATGCAGCTTATTCGACTGTTCATATGAAATCAAAAATCCAAAAGTACTTTGGAGATGATGTGATTATAACAGAAATAAATGGGAAACCAAATGTTATTACACTCCGCAAAACTGCAACATCAATACTTCATGATTTTCATCAGAAGCAAAATGCAAGTGACCCTGAATCAGAGAAAATGAACATTATAAAAGCAGCAGCAAGTCTAATAAAATCTGACATCAAATCAAAAATTGGCACGAAAACTGAGTATCCATCAGTTTCTGATGTTGAATCTTTGGAATGCAATGAACACTACCTACCTGACAGTTTACGGTTATTTCTGAATAGTTTAATAAGTACCTGTAATCACAGTCTGAAACTTTCTGCTATTGGCCAAACAATAATTCAAGCTACAAGACCAAGATCATTAATAGCACCTTTACAAATAGGCCTTGCTGTACAAATGCATCACCATTTCGGTTCCAGATTTTTGATAGACTCTCTGTACAATATGGGATTCTCATCATCGTATTCAGAAGTACAAAGGTATGAAATGAATGCTGCAATGTCCCAAGGAACTGATATACCGGAAGTAACAGAAGAAGGAAATCTTCAGTACATAGCAGACAATGTTGATCATAATTTAAGAACTATCGATGGTCATGGTACTTTTCACGGCATGGGAATTATAGCCAGCGTCACACCAGGATTTATGAGGACAAATTGTAAACCAAGAACAGATGTTAACATAGAAGAACTCAAAGAAATTGGAAAAATTGATATTAGACCATATAAACTGGATAAAGAAACTCACACATCATTGAAATTCATGAAATTAAACCAAGTAAACGCAACCAGTTATTCGGAGTCATTAAGTCTACTCTCCAGGACTGTTTGGCCAATAAAAAGTACTGGATGGTCAGCATTGTGTCAAATGGTATATGGTGGAGTATTTCCGGGAAAATCAAGCATAGTTTATTTGCCAATGATTGACATGAACCCGAGTGACCTTACATGCATAAACTCAACGCTGCATTTCATCTCTAAAGAAGCAAGACGACACAATGCAGATCCTGTTGTTACATTCGATCAGCCCTTATACTGGAAAGCAGTAAATATTATCCTGAATGAAGCAGAAAGTAGTACCTTGAAATCTATGGTTGTCCGACTTGGTGGATTTCACACTGAGATGAGTTTTCTAGGATCTATAGGACACATTATGAATAGCTCCGGTCAATCAGAACTATTAGAAACTGTTTATGCTTCTACTGCTGTTGGTCATATGCTTAGTGGTAAAGCCATTTCCCGTGCTGTTCGTGGTCATTTTCTTACTCAAACAGCTTTGACTCTGCTCATTACATCAGAAATATATGATTTTCCACAATATACACCTGGAACTGATACTGACGATCCTTCTCAATCATATTTAGATGACAAAGAAAACTTTCCAAAAGCGGATACAACTTGTGTTGATAATGAAAAGCCGTCAGAATCGAACCAAATTCTACCATCTGAAATCGAGCAATTGATAACAGTTTTTGAAGGTATCATACAAAGTAATATCTCGATCGAATCATTGAATGACAACCAAACTTTAAATATTATATCTGAACGCATCAGATTATTTAGAAAATCTTTGAAAAATTGCCGCACTGCTTCCCTTTGGTTCCAGTATATGGATATGGTTGAACTTCTCCGTCAATTTATCACTGCTGAAAGGACAGGAAACTGGAACTTACACTTGAAAAGTCTCCAGCAGATGCTCCCTTATTTAGCTGCTTCAGGACACAACCTATATGCAAAATCAGTTCACATTTATTTACAACAAATGCAAAATCTGCCTGCAACGCATCCTGCCTTAGACAATTTATTCAAAATAGGACACCATGTTATCAGACGAACGGATCGTTTTTGGGCCGGTTTGTCTACTGATCTGGTAATAGAGCAAGCCCTTATGAGAAGTTTAAAGACAACAGGTGGTCTGACCAGAGGCCGTGGTTTGAGCGAATCGCAAAGACTTCTATGGCTGTTATCAATGCCACAATGTTCACAAATGAATGAAGCAATGCAGAAACTTACTGATGTGAACTATAATACAAGTGAGCAGCACAAAGAACTTGGGAAAAGTAGGATAGATCAAGACAAAAAAGACGTTCAAATATTTAAGTCATTTTTAGGGGAAAGAAATCCCTTCAGTTCTGATATTAATTTACGGAATATTGAAACTGGTACACTAGCTGATGAGAAAGTTAACGTAGAAAGATCAGTGGATATAGGAAAAGAAATATTAAAGTCTATGGAAGATCAGTATGCAGACGATTTTGTTTTCAAAAAGAACAAACAGGTGGTAACTTTAGCAAGTAAAACCAATATAAAGATTGATGGCGAAGAAGTGGTTGTTGACCCCCAGTTGCTATTTCAACGACTTGTTGCAGCGGCAAACAACATTTTTCCAGATATTTCTGAAGTTTTCAAGTTTGAACTGTCAAGTACTCCAGCGGCATTATTCGAACCGTCAGGACTAATGCGACAAGCTCAAAAGGCAACATTAGGTGATGCCTTATGGAACATTGGAGACTGTGCTGTAAACAGAAAACTTGACTCTGAGCTACATTATGTCATTGACGGAGGTTCTTTAATTCAACGCCTACCATGGAATAAAGGGTCAACTTTCGGAGAGATCTGTCAACAATATGTGGATTACATAAAACGACGATATGACCATGCAGTTATCGTATTTGACGGCTACACATCAGGGCCTAGCACAAAAGATCATGTGCATATGCGCCGGACAAAAGGAGTGGAAGGAGCTAAAATCATTTTTAAAACAACGACCCCTTTCAGAAGTAAAAAAGAAAATTTTCTAACTAACAATGAAAATAAACAAAATTTCATAAATATGCTAAGTGATGCCTTAGTAAAAAACGACTTTCAGACAGAACATGCAGATGCTGATGCTGATGTTCTAATAGCAAAGACAGGTGTCAATCAATCAATATCACACCCTACTGTGGTCATCGGGGAAGACACAGATGTTCTAGTTCTTCTTATATTTCACTGTACACTTAGTTAACATGGACTTTTTTACAGATCTGATCAGAGCAATCGAAAACTCAGTTCGAACAAAGTTTGGGATATTCAAAAAACTAAGCTGTTGTTGGGACCAGAAGTTAGCAAATTACTTCCGTTCATACACTCAGTTACAGGATGTGACACGACCTCAAGACTGTATGGTATTGGAAAAGGTCCCGTACTCAAAAAGATGTCCGAAAATGAAGAACTTCGTCAATTAGCATTACCATTTCTTAGCAGGTGTACATCTGTAAAAGACATTGTAAATTGTGGTGTGCAGATAATTGCTTATTTGTATGGTGGCGTTCCGCACGAAAGTCTAGACATCATTCGCTACAGAAAATTTGCAAACAAAGTACTGTCGAACTCAGTTACATTTCTACAAGTTCAAACGCTACCACCAACATCAGCTGCAGCAGAACAACACTGTAAGAGAGTGTTCTACCAAATAATAGAGTGGACAGAAGAAACAAATCTTAATCCTTTGGACTGGGGTTGGTCAATCACAAATGACAGATTGACACCTATAAAAACTACCCTTCCAGCAGCTCCGGATAAACTGTTAAACATAATAAGATGCAAGTGTAAAACAAATTGTGACACACGTAGGTGTACATGTCGAAAGCACGGTCTAGAGTGCACAATCGCCTGTTCTGAGTGCAAAGGACATTTATGTACTAACGCAGAAAAGATAGTATTTGAAGAAGACCAAAACGAATAAAACTATAATTGATATCAAAGTTCGTTTTTATTACATTATTATATTGCTCAAAAGACAAGATCGTTCAACATCTGTTATACTTGGTATTTTTTAACTAAAAGTGTTCAATTTTAAACCCCAACAATTACAATTTCTGAAAGAATTTGATGTTATCATTTTTTTTTTAAACGTAGAAGACATTATTCTACAAATTGTACGAGACACATGTAAAAAATTATGTCAGATTAAAAGAGAATTTAAAAAAAATCCAGTTTTCAGCGATTTTTCACCAAAAAAGTCTCAATTTACCCCAAAATTACAATTTTCTTAACGAAATTGATGTTTATCGTTCTTTATATCATAGAAAACTCTATTCTGCAAATTTTACGAGACTTGTGTTCAAAAATTATGTCAGATAAGAAAAAAAATAATATTTTCCGGTTTTCAGCGATTTTTCATCAAAAAGCCAATATTTACCCTAAAATTACAATTTTCCCATGGTCTGACACTTGCCGATTTTTTCTATGTCAAAGATATGGGGTGATACTGCCTTGTAAGCATAAAATAGTTTCTGTTGCAATTACTTTGAGGTCGGGTAAATTTTGAGCTAGAATGACTGGAAAAGATATTTTGAAAATTTTACTTAGCCATGGTATTTTGACCCCCCTACGGTATATTGAACCCCCTACTATAGACCTTGAATTTCAAAAATTCAAGCTATTCTAAATCCTTAACATAGTTATATTACTCCAATAAGTAGTTTATATGTATTTAACATGCTGGAAAAGATATTTTGAAAATTTTGCTTAGCCATGGTATTTTGACCCCCCCTGCGGTATATTGAACCCCCTACTTAAAACCACAAATTAAAAAAAATGATAGCCAATAAATTGTAAATTAGATTATCTGCAATACTATTTATCAAAAACAGGGGGGTTCAATATACCGCAGGGGGGTTCAAAATACCATATGTGAAAAATGACCCCGGGGTCATTTTACCGCATGGTATTTTGACCCCGGGTTCACTTTTTAGGGGGTTCAAAATACCATATGACACCGGTAGTATTAGAATAGGAAGATGTGGTATATTGCTAATTTGACAACTCTCCATCAGAGACCAAAGGATGTAAGAGGTTAGCAACTGATGACACTGGACAACCTTTAACAATCAGTAAAATCCATACTGCATAGCTATTTTTATTAAAAATCATATTATTGCTACATGTATGCAAAAAAATTTATATAATACTTCAGATTTTATTGGTTCTTTTTCAGAAGGATTGAAATTCATCACCTAGAATAAATGGAGAAAACATAGAAACAAGACCAGAATAAATTGAAAGACAAAAGTTGGATCAGCTATTATTTTCATCACTCAGTCAATGATTTGAAGATCTTTTAAATACCAAAAGATATTGAAACCACAATAATGTCAATGTTCTGTGCTGAATGACCAAAAAGTGGACTATAAGATCACACAATGCTGGATGATAAGAAACTATTAATGTTTTGTGTGGAGAGATATTGTGAAAAAAATAGATTTACTTAAATAGCTTCTGTAAATTCAAGAATTATTGTGAGGGTTTATATTTGCAAAAATTGCAACACAGTTGTAAAAGCAATAATTTAAATTCCCACTTAAAAATATTTTATATGAATTAAACTGATCTCAAAATCGTAAAAAAATAAAATCTCATTTTAGTCTTAAATGACAAAAATCCAATAATAAATGCACGCAATAATTTCTGAATTTACAGTACTAGTATGTTCAGCCTTATATTAGAGTTTTTCATTGATTTCAAATGGTAAATAATAGTGTTTCAAAGTATTCTATAATTCATAAATAAACATATATGGATACTTACATTATCTACTTTGTTGTTTAAAAGTTAAGTTTTGAACAGTTATAGAACAATATGTTGAATTAACATTTCCAAAGAAAAAAGATATTCAATTAAAAAGATTCATCTTATAACAATTTACTACCAAATAGAATACATTGTAACATACACATTACTGTATATTTATATCTATTTAATTATAATTTGAATCCCATAGGATTTTATTTTGTCCCATGGGATATTAAAAATCCCATGGGATAATAATAATCCCATGGGATTTTTTTTGTCCCATGGGACAACAAATATCCCATGGGACTACAATTATCCCATGGGACCAAAAAAAATCCCATGGGATTTAACCAAAATCCCATGGGATAATGGTAAATCCCATGG
>NW_027268173.1:0-20497 GCF_963676685.1 Mytilus edulis
AAACCATGTTTCCGAAACTACTTTCGTAATCTATTCATGTGCGATACACATTCTTGCGGGTATACTGGGATTTTCAGAAATTGCGATTATAAAACAATTGCATAACAGTTGTTTCTATTCTAATGCATATATAACCCCAAAAAAAGAAACAAAACAAATGCACTAAAGCTTCGAAAGTGTATAAAAATTTTTCAAGGGAAAGATTATTTTGTTACGTGTACGCTTCAAATTCGGATAATATTTAATTAAGATGAAGTTTTTGAGGTAGGTGCTATATTTCATTTTAGATTCTGATGCATTTATCAGACATTTATGGTTTTAAAAAGTTAAGATGGCGGCGTACTCCTTAGTTACGACATGCCATTGTGTTTTTGATGGCAAATATAACAACCATCAAACAAATAATGTAAATTAATAATCGCGTATGTTTGGCTGAAGAATTATAAGGATTAAACACATTTTTTCTAGAGGTTATTGATGTGTTAACCGGGTCTCTTACTCACAAACTTAACATAAAAGTCCTTTGAACTTTTATTCAGTTTGTGAGTAAATCGCCCCGGTTTACACATCAATAACCTCTAGAAAAAATGTGTTTAATCCTATAATGAATGTCACTAGCTTGATAGCTATATTTTCTAGTTCTCATCTCTTGCACAAACCGTGCCTTGTTGGCCAAGTGGTCTTAATAGTAACTACTGTAATCACTAGCCAGTCAACACTGAGGTTGAGATTTCAAACCACACTCATGCAGGTGCACTCAACTCCAATCTTAATTGACTAGGATTGTCAGTTTTCCTATCGAAGGTTCTGGTTTTCTGCAGGCATTTCAGCACTCCACCAATAAAAACTGGCCGCCACGAAATAACCAAAATGTGGTACTTAAAAGTGGCGTTAAAACACCAAAAATCAAAATCAAATCTTGCACAAACAACATAGTATGAGCATTTGCTTATTGCAAATCCTAAGCTGCCTTGAACCCACTGATGTCATATTTAGAGTCCCTAGGGACAACAGGTATGACCTCAATAAACCGGAAGTAACCTGACAAGAATATTAAAATGGGAGAAATAGTTTAGCAACTGTAAATAATACTAAATGTATATGTGTAAATATAACCATATTTGTCATGGAACTATTTTATTGAAAATTATATGTAAGTTGTGTATTGTTTATGGATGTTCTGTTATATAAATATAATTGAAGATGATAATGTTTATAGAATTGAAGGTGATATTTTGAGTTATAGTTTTCTTCCTTTGTCCATAATCATTATATAGTTGATGAATAAATAAATATCTGAGAAAAATTTTCTTGGCAAATATGCTTATGTAAAATGCATAAAGATTTGAATGATTTATTTTAATCCTCTGGTTACCAAATGTTCTTCTTGATGTATTTTAGGCTGTTGGAGGTAACATTATCACAGCTAGTCCTATATCAGATCTTAACCCACTGTTTCTGGCTGCTGGTGCTGTCCTTGAGGTGGAATCTGCAGGTAACCAGTCTTTATAAAATATAAATTTTTATACATCAAAGATGCAAAAGCAATAGTTTTTCTATGTCAAAATTTTGAGTCTTAGTTTTATAGACAATCTGGAGACTTATACAATATTAGAATCACTGCTAGAAATGATATAAAAACAAACATACAAGGATAACCCAATGCATCTACCAGTAACTAAAATTGAAGATGACTGACTTAACTTTAACTAATAAATAGGGGGAACTCTATTGTTCTGGATTTCTGCTTAAGAAATTTGATAAACCTGTCCAATATCCATCTTATCTGCATTTAATAACTTTCTGAAAATGACAAAGCATATAATTGGAAGAATCTAAAACCATGAATCTAAAAAAGTTATAACATCTTGACCACGACATAAAACAGACAAACAACAGTCCTCAAAACTTTACCGAAATGTAAAAATAGGATTTAATGGAATAGCTATCCACTTTATCTTAACCGGTTATAGATTGGTTTTAGAGCTTAACATACAGGTTTGGTCATTTGACAGTAATTGTAAACAATATCATGCCATAAACTTTGTTTGTTTGTGTTGTTGTATTTATTTTTCCTTACATTTTCACTTATTTAAAATAAAACATATTTGTAGATGGATCAAAGAGAAATATAACAATGAATGATAAGTTTTTCCTGGGATACAGAAAGACAGCTTTAAAGTCAGACGAGGTTTTACTCAATGTTACTGTACCATTTACTAAGAAAGTAAGTATAGTTAACCATATTTGTCATTCTCAATTTTATTGTAAGATTACTTTGCTGATGTAACATCCAAACGAAAATGCCTTCATGATATTTTTTATCCAAATTGTTATTATATGAAATTTTCTTGACCAATACTTATTGTATAAAACTGTACATTAAACAGAAAGAAACAGATATTAATTTCAAATTCCACAGTATAGTGTTACTTGAACATTGAACATTTTTCAAATGATTATTTTACAGAATGAATACTTTGGAGGCTACAAACAAGCCAACAGAAGAGAAGATGATATAGCTATAGTCAATGCTGGCTTCAGAGTTTTGTTTGAGGATAATACTAATACTATTAAGGAGATGGCCATGGCCTTTGGAGGAATGGCACCCACGACAGTTATGGCTGTTAAGACAATGAAGGAGGTGGTTGGAAGGTACTGTGTTTAGGTTTGGGATGGGATAGTCTTGTTTTGCAAAATAGTTATTGGAATCATTATCAAAGATACTGTAAAACAACTTGTTCTCATCAAGATTTTTTGTTTAGTTTAGTTTTCCTCTCAGTGTATAACTTTCTTACTTACTTGATGTGAAAAATTATGGTTTTGAGTTTTGACACAGATTTCACGTGTACAGTTCTCTGAACATGGATATGTGATAGTATGAGTTTGGCATGGTTCCAAATGGATACATATTTTGTACTGGGCATTAAGGGGAATAAACAATTGGTAAACCAATAGTCATGGAAATGGTTGAATTAATTCAATTTAAAGTGGGTTTTGGTAGATTTAAACCAGAATGATCTAGCCTTGACTTCATGCAATTGCCTCTTGAAAATTATATTTTAAGAAAGCGAAAAACAGCACTGAAAGAGTTTTTTTTTAATAAGGTATGGTTAAATCCAGAGAATTCTGATTATGGTAGAGTGGCCACTACTTGCATCGCGAATGGGTTGTATCTGTGAAAGGGAAGGTATTTATTGGTGTTTCATGATACATGTATATAACATTTATTGATTGTTTGCTGACAACCTGCGGTGTGAACCAAAGTGGTCCCATTTTGATTAGATGTAAACTAACAATAATTTACATTTCATTGTAATAGGAAGTGGGATGAGAGTTTAATAGATGATGTCTGTCGTCTGATGGCTGACGACCTTCAGTTGACCCCTGGTGCTCCTGGTGGGATGGTGGAATACAGACGAACACTTACAACAAGCTTTTTCTTCAAGTTTTATTTGACAACACAATTACAGCTTCAACAACAGGTTAATTTATTTTCTGTATTTGCCTATAACAATCGATTATACAGACATTTGCATTCTACATTCTTGCTAAGTTTCCTTTGTTTTTTGTGACTAGTTGTCTCAATGAAAATCATATCACATCTCCTTATTCAATATTACAGGTATTAGAATTATTTTCAATTTTACTACTTTGGATTAATTTATTGTTGTGGGTACCAATTTTTGTGGATTAATTAAACCTTACATATTCGTGGATATTTGATTTGGTGGTTTTGCCAAAGTCTGCATACAAGCCTATAGTAAATTTGTCATTTGTTGAAAATTTAATTGTGGTTCACCTGTACCCTCAAAATCCACGAAAATTAGTACCTAATGAATAATAATGAATCTACAGTATATTCAACATAAAAAAGAAGATGTGGTATGATTGCCAATTAGACAACTCTCCACAAGATACCAAATGACACATCACAGAAATTAACAACTAAAGGTCACCGTACAGCTTTCAACAATGTGCAAAGCCCATGCAGCATAGTCAGCTAAATGACAAATGTAAAACAATTCAAACGAGAAAACTAACTGCCTAATTTATGTACAAAAATTGTCAGATTTCTTTATATGTTTAGACCATTTTTTATTATAGAAGTCAGGACCAAGTAAGAAAGTGCCAAAGTCGTTTACAAGTGCTACACCAAATTTCCATAGAGATGCTAGTAAAGGTTCACAAATCTATGAGGAAGTGGCACCTGGGCAACTGCCACAAGATGCTGTTGGACGACCTTTGACCCATTTGTCTGCCATGAAACAGGCCACAGGAGAAGCTATCTATGTGGATGATATGCCATCAATAGAAGGTATATTATCATCCTTAATATAGTGTCTTTTATGATATAGTATCAAATATTGCATGTAAATCTCTATGTAAAACAGAAATGCAATATTTGACAATATTTTTACTTGTCTATTTTATGAATTTAAGGTAGCACAATTGTTACAAAGATTTTATACCTCCAATTCCCCAGTTTTAAAATGCTGAAACTTTTTTTTATAATATTTGAAAATTTATAAAAGTGGTATTTATGGATAGCTTATAGATTACTCTTTCAAATTAACACAATGTTAGTATTATACAACAATTATGCAATCAATTATAATGTTAACTGTGTCTAAAAAAAATTACAAGAAATTTCCACTTTCTATTGAAATTAGCTTATTCATGGTTACCCCAAGAGGGTTGATTTTATTATATGTTGTTCCTGGAGCCATTATCTACAAAAGGGTGTCTCAGATTTTGGATAGAATGTAAAGATCAAATTTTACATCTAATCAAACATTATCTACCTTTATGTGGTAAGGATGTTTACACTAATTACAGATTTATGAGAGAATGGTATACGATAGCCATAATTTGAGACACCCTTTAGAAGTTCCTACTGTGTTGATTAAGATTTCGTTAAAATTTCCTGTATAGCTATATATAGAGATGAAAGAGCTAAATTCATTCAAGTGAACTGACCAAAATTTTGCCATTAATTGCATAATAGTTGATTACATAATGATTGCATAACAAAAATATTGCATTCATTTTAAAGATTAATCTTTTATCTATTTATATATACCTCATTTATTAATTTATATGCATTATTATGAAAGGAACAGCATTTTAAAGGTTGGAGATTGGAAGTTAATAAATCTTTGTATTGTGCTACCTTAATAGACCTGAAATGTATGTTTATGCAATGTCATATAATGCTATATTACTAGCCTGTCAACACTAGGGTTGTTAGTTTAAATCCTGCACTTGTTTCAATGTTGAAGATGCCTTTGTAGTTAAGTTTAAACATATTTTATTGTTCCAAAAAGAGACAAATGGATTAGACACAAGTTTTTCAACTTAGTAACTTAGATGCCTTTGTAACTTAGTAACTTAGATGCCTTTGTAACTGAGCGATCTAAATATTTCATCTACAGTGATCACTCTAGTGTCTACTATTAACTCTGAGGTTGTGAGTCAATCTCCAGCACAGAGTTTATATTCATTCCATACACGGTTTGCAATATTACACTTAATATTGAGTGCAGTGTTACGAGTATTGAACAGAATGGATATGATCTCTGCAGCATAGATTGATTGTGAGTTGTAATTCTATTTCTGGCAAGATTTTTTTTCATTTTTGATTATTGCCATTTTTTCGCCAAAAGTTGTAGTTTTCCCTGGATACGCCAAGTGGTACTTATTACCAACTATCAAACAATTAATTAATCAGTTTAGCAAAAGAAGATCTCTACATACGATTTTACTTAAATTTAAACGATTGCAACTTTTGAAGAAGAGGTCATATTAATAGTACATTCCTAGGGAAAATTATTTCAACTGTACTTATATTTTCGTTGCAGGGGAGTTATATTTAGCCCTAGTTACCAGTACACAGGCTCATGCTAAATTACTGAAGGTTGATCCGACTAAGGCATTGTCAATGACAGGAGTTGTTGATTTCATCTCTCACAAAGATGTCCCAGGACATAACACTTGGGGAATTATTCCTGAGGAGTCATTTGCTTCCTCTGAGGTAACTATGAATATCTTACACTAACCCATAATAAATAACCTTGTATTTGTTATATCAAAGTGTAAGTATATTTAAAAAAAATGACCGATTTCATAAAAACGAAATTTATAAATTCCAGCAACTTGAACATTGTGATGAAGAACAACAATAAATTTGATATTTATTTGAGACATATACTTGAGTCGATTTCACCAAAAAATTTACGACTAAGATTGGTTCTATATCCCATACCTAATCATGTATTTATTAAGCAAAAATGTAGAATATAATTCTGTCAATATTGTCTGTTTGTAGGTGTTGTGTATTGGACATATAATTGGAGCTGTTATAGCCGATACACAAGCTCATGCCCAGGCTGCTGCTAAAGCTGTTGATATTGAATATGAAAAACTTGAAAGTATTATAACCATAAAGGTATGAAATGTTTTGCTGATTGCATGTATAGTGAGCTCAACATTTATAATATAATTTCTGGTATTTTAACACCCAACTACAACTTTTGAAACATGATTCATTATTTCATTATGATATAAGTGAATACAAGAAATAGACAAATGAAACTAAAAGTATCCAGGTTTCTTAATTCAGGTTTGTACCAGGAATAATTCAATTTATATACATGGAAATTCATTTGTCTATTTCTTGTTGAGCTCATTTGATTTATTCAACATCAACAATAAGCTTTAAATTTAGTATTCATTTTGTCAGCAAAAGACTCACCAGTAAATCTTGTAAACAAATATTTGAAAATTATCATTAGTATATTTGTTAAAATTGCAGGAAGCTATAGCGAAGAATTCTTACTGGACTGAAGCTAAAACTATTAACTGTGGAGACATTGTGAAAGGTTTTGAACAAGCAGATCATGTGATAGAAGGGGAGGTACATGTAGGGGGACAGGAACACTTTTATCTAGAGACAAATGCCACCCTAGCTGTACCTAAGAATGAAGATGGGGAAATGGAATTATTTGTGTCAACACAAAACCCTACAGAAACACAGGTAGGTGGGATCTATATTTTTGATTAATGCAAAGTATTTCAGGGTTGAAAAGTTTGGACAAACCTATCTAGCCAAGGCTTTTTAATGCTGATATTTCACTTGCCTTTTGTAAGGTTTAAATAAACTATATGTGATGATGATGATTTATGGTTTACATGTCTGTCTGGCAGGGTTCATCTGACCTTGAATATGTTTTCATGATCTTGATAATGTTAAATATATGTGATATCTTTAGGATAAACTTGATGGAATGCTTTTTTTTGTTAAATTTTGATGGGAGGTGGTTATTTAAGACAGATAACCTTTACAATTATATGAAATAAACAAAATAAAAATTGAACTAATGGCAGGGGTAAATGAAAAATTTAAAAGTGTCTTACTTTAAAAAATGTATTTATTGAGCTCCCTTTGGCCTCGTATGTGTTTTTCTTTACGCTTTCACACTTGACATATTTTTTTTACAGATGGTAGTTGCTGAGACCTTAGGTGTAGCAGCAAATAAAATCCTTGTTCGAGTTAAAAGATTAGGTTAGTATTTTTCTGTACCATCCAAGCAACAAGTAATACGTTTATATAAAGATTTAAACATTTACAAGACTGCAACATCAGATAAGTACAATAGTACTACTATATTAATTCTTATAGGCAAAATATTAGGTCAATATATAATTTTTGCTGTTTTTCCATAAGTGAAGAGCAAATTAGAAATAAAAATTGGACCCTTGCTAGTTTAAAATTTCATACAAAAATATACTGAGGATTCATTATTATTGGTTGGATACCAATTTTCGTGGATTTCAGGGTTACAGGTGATCCACGAAATTAAAAGTTCAACAATTAATAAATTTTCTAAAGGTTTGTAGGCACACTTCTGCAAAACCACTAAATCAAATATCCATGAATATGCAAGTTTTCCTTAATTCACGAAAATTGATGCCAATGAAAAAAAAATGAATTCACAGTATAATGATTTTTAAGACATTAGAGAGATAAAAATGAAAGGGGAGATAATAATTTTATGATGATATTTTTGTGACTGTTTTTTTTTAGGTGGAGGATTTGGAGGAAAAGAAACGAGATCAATCTGCCTGTCTACACCTGTGGCTTTAGCAGCTTATAAGTAAGTTTTATCATCATAGGTTAGAGGTAGCAGTATTTTAGCCATGCATGTTCAAATGTCATTGATCTTATAAGCATCAATTTCAAAAGGAGCAAAACACAGAAAGTTGACAAGGTAAGCCTCTATTGCTACATGTGCATCACCTGCTATGCAAGTCCACAATAAATACCTACATGTCTTTGCCCCCAACTAGGCAGAATGGGAATTAAGTGTTGCCCTTGACCTTCCTTACGTACATCCTAAGTTGGTTTCTGTTCTCTTACTTTAAGTTGGCATCAACAAAATATAAAGAGACTTATACACAATGCTTATTACCTTAAAACACATTTCAAGTTACTTTTACATTTCTTTAGTTATGTCCCTTTATAATGTTATATGCAAGTTTAAATGCAGCATTGATATATTTTTTTCTGATAGAGATTGCTTGTACTTTATAATATTGGATGACCTATTAGTAACGTTTAGATAGATATAAGAAGATGTGGTATGAGTGCCAATGAGACAACTCTCCATTGAAGTCACAATTTGTAAAAGAAAAACCATTATAGGTCATAGTACGGTCTACAACACAGAGCCTTGGCTCACATCGAACAGCAAACTATAATGGACCGCAAAAATTACTAGTGTAAAACCATTCTAACAGGAAAACTACAGTCCATGTAATAAACTAGAAAAGAGAAACACTTATAAACATTTAATTTATAATTGAAACATTTAATAAGGTAGTTAATATATTTTACAGGCTAAAAAAGCCAGTGCGTTGTATGTTAGACAGAGATGAGGATATGTTGATAACAGGTACCAGACATCCATTCTTAGGACAATATAAGGTATTCTAGATTATAAGACAAGCACCTGTTATTTGTGAATTTTATATGAACAAATGATAATTTTTTCTTCAAACTAAAGTTTTAGTTAATTGAAAAAATCATTTTGTCTGAATATAAAAATAATGTCTTTTGTTCAAATATGTTGAATGTTCTCTCACTGTGGTAAAGTTGTTTTGTGCTGATGTAGCATAAAGAAATCACTTATTAATCAATCAACCTATTATTTCATTACCCAAGGTTGACTTTTGTAAAGTGAAATGATATCCTGGACTTTTTCTGTGTGGTAGCATGAACTCTGTGGGTGAATATCAATTTAAATTCATCCCAAAAAATTATTATTACATAAAAATTGCAACAGTGTTGATTGAAAGATTTTTTTCGTTATTCTTGTGCCAGCTTTACTTACTGTAAACCAACTAATTTTCGGAAGCGATTTATTTTTCGCAACTTTTGCATGTAGAAAAATGATGATGATATAAATTCTCGCGAATATGTAGAACTAGGATTTTTCCATATTTTATAACATTTAGTAAATTTGAGAATCATTAAATAAATTAAACCGTGAAATGGGATAGAAAAGGGTTAATCACGAATTATCAGCGAAAATAAGTTGGTTAACAGTTGTTATAACTAAGATATTCCAGATGTAATTTTAATACAATGTATGAGATTATATGTAAGAAATGCATTGTGCAATAAGATAGGATATATTATTTTAGCTACCTGCATAATGTTGACTAGATAACTAAGAAACGTTAAGTAAGGGAATTATGAACTGGCTGATTCTGTATTGGCCACGGTATAGATTCTCTATCAGCTGTTTACACCTTCATCCCTTAGGATCTATTGGCTTACCAGAAATTGGAATTTTTTAATAAATACACGCAATAATTTCTGAATTTTCAGTATCACAACTTGATTCTGGTTTTTATTAACTGTAAAAGGGAAGGTTTCGCCCAAGGCGATTTATCTGCATACTACAATTTGATTTGAATTTTTACTTACTCGAAAAGGGAAAGTTTTGCCCAAAGGATTTTTCAGTATAACCATTTAATTTCAGGTTGGATTTACAAAGGAAGGCAAAGTTGTTGCTGCAGAGGTCAATCTGTATAACAATGCTGGTTGTACATTTGATTTGTCCGGAGCTGTAAGTATCATATATTCTATATAAACATAAAAAAAGGAGTAAGGTTCCAAGGGGATATCAAAAACTAATAAAAGAGATAAACTGACAACACCATGGCTATAAATTAAACAAGACAAAATAAAAACAAAAATTCACAAAACACTACATCAAAGAGTGAGATAAAACGAACCCAAACAAAAACGAGGGAAGATGTCAGGGGCTCCAGAAGGGTAAGCAGATCCTGCTTCACTAGTGGCACTCATATAAATTTAAATATATTTTGAAGAATAATTGTTTCTTTCATGATTCCATACTGAAGAGATTTAGACTTTGCAAAAAAGGTCATGAATTCTTTTATTATATGAGATGTAAGGTCATTTTTGATTGAATCATGTTTGTCGTCACTATTACAGATTATGTCTGTATCAAAAACAACAATTTTGCCCAATAGAATCCATGTTTGGGTTGCAGGGATAATTCTAGTAGAAAATTCAAAAAGTAATCCAATTTTAATATGAATAAACTTTACACAATTATTTTTTTCAGTTAATGTGTTTTTCTAATACTTTTTAGTAATTTTGCATACATCAAATGAAAAATCATTTGTAAATGCCCAAAGTCTCAAAACTGAGAAAATTAAGGTTCGAAGAAAAAAATCAAGAATGGTCCAAAAATTTTAACTTGTTGGACCTTTATTCTTTATTCTTTATAAAGCTGTGGTGATTCTTAACCATAATGACCTGTGACCCCACAGCTTTATAACTTTTGGAATAGTCCTAATGTTTTTTTATTTTTAACCATTGATAGATTTGGGACATTTAATGATTTTCATATTTAGGATTAAAGTAATGTGTATGCTTATAAATCTGTATTTTTTTATTGCCTATGCATATAAATGTATATTTTACATATTATATTAGTCTGTCATCATAAACAAACACACTGTGAAAGTACTTATTCTTGTATACATGCATTTTGTTTTTCTTCATCTATTTTGATATATTATGATCTTTGTAACCTTGATTCTGATTGGTCATGTTTGAAAATTACAAGCTAAAATCCATCATTTTGTGTTGTAATTGATGAGAGACTGGCACCATACAGTTCTGGTCGATTTAGTGATATTTAACAGTCATACGTAGAAAAATCACACAACATTTAGATGAATCCCAGTGCTAGTCGCAATAACAATCTTTTTATCATCATACTTTGAATGAATAAGTAAAATTCATATTATTTATTTCTAATCACAGGATCCTTTCAGACATGACAAAATTTGTCATCTTCATTCAAACTCTCTCTCTTTTTTCACATCACTCACTCTGATAATGTTAATTAGGTACAATACAAAAGAAAGTCAAGCTTTTTGTATTCAATTTTATTTTTAAATCTAAGGGATGTCATGCACATATGGTGGGAATATTGGAATGTGTAGATCCAGGGGCAGATCCAGCCCTTTTTAAAAAGGGGGGTTCCCAACCCAGGACAAAAGGGAACCCTCCCCCTGGATCCGCCACTGAGATCTAAAAATGGTTCCTATAGTTTTATTCAAAATATTTATTTGTAATCATGACAAAAATTGTAAACCAACTTATATTCTCCAACAATTTATTTCTACTCGCAGCTAGAAAATAACAAGGATATAAATATCGGTAGTCTTGAATATGTTAAACTTTGATCTTTTTTTATATGAATATATGAGCAAAGTTTGAAAAAATGTGAATATAAATTGCTGCAAAATCAGCTGACAAGGGCTTTAAAGGTATACGCCAAAAGAAGTTGGTTTAGGGAGCTACCATTTAATTTTTATGGGGGGGGGGGGGGGGGGGAGGGGAATGGGGGGGGGGGGGCTAGTATGAAATTTGAAAAAAATAGGCAGGACAGGAGTTTTGAGTAAAAAAAAAAAGGCAGGATGAGACGCTTGCAAAAAAAAAGTCAGGACGACAATTTAGGTAAAAAAAAGTCGGGATAAACTAAAAAAAAAAGGCAGGACCGAACAGAGTGAAAAATAAAAAGGCAGGATATTCAATTGGTATAAAAGGAAGTTTAAACAATTATTTTATTCATTTCCAAATTGTTGTCTGCTCACCTTTAAATTCTGCATCATCCATGATAACACAGTTTTCATATCCCAGACTTACATTACTCAACAACATTGCTCCCTATTGCTGACATTTAAACAGTAAACTTTTATTTTCATGTAGGAATGTTATCATGAATCTGCTGTTTCAGAAACTTATTCATTCTGGGTAATAATTTAAAAAAAGTGTACACCAAAAAGTTGTGATTAATTCAAAAGGTACTAAACAATGGAAATTCAACCAATGACGTAATGTTATTTTTATTTTGGATTACGAACAATAAAATAACCCATATTCTTTGTTATTACAGGACATAGTTATAAGTAGAAATTAGGATATTCAACAAATTATGATTTCACAGTAAAATTTTCTTAAAATAGAAAATATTCTTTGCAGGTTATCTATTATTTTTCAAACTATTTTCTGTATAAATACAGGTGGTTGAAAAATGTTTACTACTATTTGATTATTGCTACAAAATAGAGAACCTTGGACTTGTTGGCTATGCGTGTAAAACTAACATCGCATCCAATACTGCTTTTCGAGGATTTGGAGGACCTCAGGGTATGCTGGTTATGGAAACTCTAATGGATGAAGTTTCTTCATTTCTCCATTTAGATCCAGATTCGGTAAAGTGATGAAAAATCCTGATAAATGTTTTTGATTAGGCTAGAGTTGCTTCCCTTATTTAATCAGAATGTTCCTTCTACCAACGTCATAGCTATGTCCCTTTTCCCACCACTTGCATAAAACTATCCCCTTAGTATATAAATTGTTTTCATTTAGGTACTTGAGCAGGCCTTATTGATGTTTGAAAATTGTTACAAAATTGAGAACGTGAGACTAACTGGTTATGTGTGTAAAACTAACACCCCCTTCAAATACAGCTTTCCGGGGGTTTGGAGTACCTCAGAGTATGCTGGTTACTGAAACATTCATGGATGAAATATCTGGTTTCCCTTGACCACACACCTGAACAGGTAAAATTGTTTCAGAAGACAGCATTTGGCTTCAGCTTACATCATAATCACTAACATATTATGAGAAAAGACCATTCCAATGGGCACCACTTTCCCTGATTTTGTTAGCGATTAAAAAGAGTAAGGTTTAAAGCTTATTTCTTTTTTATGTCCCTGCAGTAGCTGAGGGGGCATTAAGTTTTACCCTTGTCTGTCTGTACATACGTACGTTTGTCCGTAGGTACATATGTCACATACCTCACATTTACCGTTGTTGAGTTTTGCCCCTTTACAAATGAAAAAATGCTGAATTTTTTGTTTTGGTTCTTTAATTTTATTAGTTTGCCTCAACCAAATGTCATTAAACTTATACACAATGTTTATTACATCAAAATACAGATCAAGTTTGAATTTGGTGATGTCACTTCAACCGTATTAGAGTTACGCTCCTTTACAAATGGAAAAAAAGGAATCTTATATCTGTTTAAAAAATATCAATCGTATAATTGTCAAAATTATTTGTTTTAAGTTGGAGTTATCTTCCTTTGTCCATTATTGTAATTGAATCAATTTTGAAAATTATTTTTTATACAACAGCAAAATTAAAAAAAAAATTGGTAGTATATTGCTATTATATTGTCGTTGTTGTCATCAGCGTCGTCCAAAGACAGATGGTCCAAACTGTGTAAGAATTAGGGGCCCAAATAAGCATTTTTGTAGTTTCCAGACAATAACTTTTGTTAAAGTGTATGAATCTCAAAAAGTTTGGGGGGTTCCAATTTTGTTTAAGGGGTTTAATTTTTTTTTTTTTTTTAAAGTTTTTTGAAAAGTTTTCAAGAAGAAATATTTACTTGCACAGTATTACCCAATAGATTTGTAAGACCTTGACATTTGTTTTGTGTCAGAAACCTATATTATGTCAAAAATTTGATCACAATCCAAATTCAGACCGTATCAAGCTTGAATATTGTGTCCAAATTTGCCCCAACTGTTTACGATTCAAACTCTGCGGTCGTATCAGGCTGCACTCAGTGAAGCATTTTATTTTATTTTGTAATCAAGTGAAATACTTAAACTAATAGGAGAAAGGCATACTGATAACACCTTTTAAAACAAAAATGACCAAAAGTCAATGAACAGTCTACAAAGAACTATATAGTAAACTAAAAACTGACCAACTGGGACCCAAACAATTTACCTGATCCAGAAGGTAAGTAGATTCTGTAAACTCACTAGATATCTCCTTCCATGAATGTGTTCTTTAAGGAAGATCTGAATAACATACAAGTAAAAGCAAAAATATAATCTCAAGATCAGGCTCTGCACAAAATTTAAGCTCTTATAACCTCGTGATCAGGTTCTGCACAAAATTTAAGCTCATATAACCTTATGATCAGGTTCTGCACAAAATTTAAGCTCTTATAATGTCATGATCAGGCTCTGCACAAAATTTAAGCTCATATAACCTTACGATCAGGTTCTGCACAAAATTTAAGTTTTATAATGTCATGATCAGGTTCTGCACAAAGTTTAAGCTCATATAACCTCATGATCAAGTTCTGCACAAAATTTAAGCTCATATAACCTTGCGATCAGGTTCTGCACAAAATTTAAGCTCATATAACCTCACGATCAGGTTCTGCACTAAATTTTAGCTCATATAACCTCATGATCAAGTTCTGCATAAAATTAAAGCTCATATAATCGCTTGATCATGTTCTGCAAAAAATTTAAGCTCATATAACCTTACGATCAGGTACTGCACAAAATTTGTGATCTTATTGCTAACATCAGGTAAAGTGATTTTGTTGTTTACCTCAGGTTAGTTGGTCTTATTGCTGACCTCAGACTCATTGATCTTATTGCTAACACCATGTAAAGTGATCTTATTGCTAACCTCAGGTTCTGTGGTCTTATTGCTAACCTCAGGTTCTGTGGTCTTATTGCTAACCTCAGGTTCTGTGGTCTTATTGCTAACCTCAGGTTCTGTGATCTTATTGCTAACCTCAGGTTCTGTGGTCTTATTGCTAACACCATGTAAAGTGATCTTATTGCTAACCTCAGGTTCTGTGATCTAATTGCTAACCTCAGGTTCTGTGGTCTTATTGCTAACCTCAGGTTCTGTGGTCTTATTGCTAACCTCAGGTTCTGTGGTCTTATTGCTAACCTCAGGTTCTGTGATCTAATTGCTAACCTCAGGTTCTGTGGTCTTATTCCCAACCTCAGGTTCTGTGGTCTAATTGCTAACCTCAGGTTCTGTGGTCTAATTGCTAACCTCAGGTTATGTGGTCTAATTGCTAACCTCAGGTTCTGTGGTCTTATTGCTAACCTCAGGTTCTGTGGTCTTATTGCTAACCTCAGGTTCTGTGGTCTTATTGCTAACCTCAGGTTCTGTGGTCTTATTGCTAACCTCAGGTTCTGTGGTCTTATTGCTAACCTCAGGTTCTGTGGTCTTATTGCTAACCTCAGGTTATGTGGTTCTAATTGCTAACCTCAGGTTCTGTGGTCTTATTGCTAACCTCAGGTTCTGTGATCTAATTGCTAACCTCAGGTTCTGTGGTCTTATTACTAACTTCAGGTTCTGTGATCTAATTGCTAACCTCAGGTTCTGTGGTCTTATTGCTAACCTCAGGTTCTGTGATCTAATTGCTAACCTCAGGTTCTGTGGTCTTATTCCCAACCTCAGGTTCTGTGGTCTAATTGCTAACCTCAGGTTCTGTGGTCTAATTGCTAACCTCAGGTTATGTGGTCTAATTGCTAACCTCAGGTTCTGTGGTCTTATTGCTAACCTCAGGTTCTGTGGTCTTATTGCTAACCTCAGGTTCTGTGGTCTTATTGCTAACCTCAGGTTCTGTGGTCTTATTGCTAACCTCAGGTTCTGTGGTCTTATTGCTAACCTCAGGTTATGTGGTCTAATTGCTAACCTCAGGTTCTGTGGTCTTATTGCTAACCTCAGGTTCTGTGATCTAATTGCTAACCTCAGGTTCTGTGGTCTTATTACTAACTTCAGGTACTGTGGTCTTATTGCTAACCTCAGGTTCTGTGGTCTTATTGCTAACCTCAGGTTATGTGGTCTAATTGCTAACCTCAGGTTCTGTGGTCTTATTGCTAACCTCAGGTTCTGTGGTCTTATTGCTAACCTCAGGTTCTGTGGTCTTATTGCTAACCTCAGGTTCTGTGATCTTATTGCTAACCTCAGGTTCTGTGGTCTTATTGCTAACCTCAGGTTCTGTGGTCTTATTGCTAACCTCAGGTTCTGTGATCTAATTGCTAACCTCAGGTTCTGTGATCTTATTACTAACTTCAGGTACTAAGACCAAATTACTAACATGAGGTACTAAGACCAAATTGCTAACCTCAGGTATTATGACCCTATTACATACTTCAGGTATTATGACCCTATTACTAACCTCAGGTATTATGACCCTATTACTAACCTCAGGTATTATGACCCTATTACTAACCTCAGGTATTATGACCCTATTACTAACCTCAGGTATTATGACCCTATTACTAACCTCAGGTAAAGTGACCTTATATTGCTTTGCTCTCTGTTGAAGACTGTATGGTGATCATAGTTGTAAATGTCTGCGTCAGTTGGTCTCTTGCGGAGAGTTGTCTCATTGGCACTCATACCACATCTTCTTATTTTCATATTATAGCTATAATCCCAGGTACTAAGACCTTATTACGTGCCCAGGTACTGTGAAATTATTATTTGTGAGAAACGCACCTTTTACTGTTCTGTTTCCTCCAAAATTCAATATCAAACATTTCCTCTAATACTCTTATAGTGAATGCAAAAATTGTGTCTACTAAAACCACCAAATTCTCAATTCATCAAAAAATAAAAGGAGTCTTTTTTTCCCATTAAACCTTGAATTTGAAAGAAAAAACTGGTGTTTACAAGAACAAGTACTTTAACAGTGGAGAGGCATAATTTACCTCACTGGTATATCTTTTGTATAGGAGCTTTTTTTTTTCTTTGTATTATTTTGATTTTAATTTTGATTTAATTAATTTCAATTTTAATTTTAATTTTAATTTTAATTTTAATTTTAATTTTTAATTTTTTTATTTTTATTCTTATTCTTATTTTAATTTTAATTTTAATTTTAATTTTAAATTTTTTTATTCTTATTCTTATTCTTATTCTTATTCTTATTCTTTTATTTTTATTTATTTTAAATTTTTTTAATTTATTTTTTTAATGTTTTTTAAAGCAAAAGCTGTTATCTATATTTTCTATTGAACGTCAACCATAGAAGTAAAATATGCCTATAAAATTTTCTGCATAACTATCCTTCATACAAACATATATCAATTCTTTTTGACAAAGGTTTTAGACAGAGGTTTGTTTCACTTAGACAATGCCTATAAGATTGCCAATTTTAAAGGAGTCGGCAGGACATGTAAGACCAATATTCCCTCAAATACTGCATTCAGAGGTTTTGGTGGACCGCAGGGAATGGTTGTTGCAGAAACATTCATAGATGAAGTAGCTACTTATCTAAATTTTTGTCCAAGTCGGGTAGGTATTTTGTTTGGTAAAGATTTAGAATATGGTACAAGCTTGATATCTATACTTTCCAGGTTTTATCACCACGTTTGAAAGTTGAAACAATGACGAGCAGTGTGTTGAACATTCTTTAGAGTTGGTCTCATTGGGTCTAAGCGTGACACCTGATTTCCCAATTTTTTTTGGTAAATTAGTGTGACATGTGAAAGTCAAATTATTGTGAGTGATAACAGGAAACAAAGTCAGGTTGGTGTCGTAAATTACAAGTGTTGTTTTTACAATTATAAGCAGGATATAGGAATCTGACAAAACAGTAAGCAGGATTCTGGATCAGACCTCCCCCCCCCCCCCCCTCCCCAATGAGACTTCCTTTAGATCCCATCCAACAAATTTTATGCAGTTTATTTAAATGCTAAACTCAAAAAGTTACAAAAGTTTTAAAACCAAATTCAAACTCTGCTAATACAGCCAACGAATATTTGTGCTGCCAAAAAGAATTATATTATGAAGGAACTTCTATTCCCTGACAATACTAGTATTCTGGAAAATAATTGGTTGACTTTTTCAAAGTTGTCATGTAAAAGAGAGTCAATAATTGGAATCAAGTGGTAAGAATATATTTTAATACGGTATATATTGCACTTGCTTTACACTACCTAACAGCCCTTCACTAGCAATGATATTTTAAGATTATACTCATTCTATTATACAACATGAATTTTAATATGATGTTCTTTTTTGGCTTTGGAAACAAAGCCATGTTCTATAATTCCAATAAAACATAGGCTGCACATGATTAAAGTTACAATTGAAATTACAATGTCAGTTCAAACTCAGTTGTATTTCAAACAACACCGGAGATCAAAATGAACATATGTGTTGGTGTTGCTTACTAGGATTTTAAATGAAATACATGTATTCCAAAAGTAAGTTTTATAAGTAAGTATTCGTTTTTTATCAAAAAACGGTTGATTTTCTAAATTGTTTTAACTTTGTCAAATAAAATGGTTGCCTTTCGAATATGTATTATATATCCCTTTCAAAGTATAAAAGTTTTAAACTTTCCTATTAGAATCAAAACAATTGTATCATGCCATGCTATATGTTCATTTTAACATGGGTTGGAATTATATTTGTCAACATTTTACACCTCACTAAATATGCTGATTATAAAAATATTGACAAATATAATGTCCACCTATGTTAAAATGAGCATAGTGTGTAGCATGACAGAATTATTTCTTAAGTAGTCCTATGATGTTACATGGAACCATCATATATTAATGCATAGAAAAATATTATAATTGTATATATGAAATGATCAATTATTATTTAATTTTAAAAATATTAAGTTTATTAATAAAGTCAAGAACATTTTGTTTATTCCATCAATCCAATTTTATATAACTTTTGAAATTGGAATATTTTTTTCAAATTTCCGCCTGATACATTAAAATAATTACGATAATATTTTATTTTATTTTAGAAAAGGTAAATCATGAAAACTTTCTAAAATATTTGTTATTTATTTCACTATCAAGTTATTAAATTTTAAAACCACATCTGAAATTAAGTCTTAATTTAAGTCTTAATTAGATAACTTGAAATCTTCTAACATAATTATCAATTATTGTACTATCAGGTTCGTAAACTAAACATGTACAAACGAAGGAGATCTGACGCACTTTGGACAGGTAATGGAAGACTGCAATGTAAGAAAATGTTGGGAGGAATGCAAAGACAGGAGCGAATTTATAAAGAGAAAAAGAGATGTGGAAATATTCAATAGGTCAGTTATTTAAGGAATGACTGTAATATTTTTTCTGTCTATGAAGAAATAACGTAAAAAATTTGGTGCACACTGAATAACGCGCGTAGCGGGTTATTTAACATTGTGCACCACATTTTTTATGTTATTTCGAATAGACAGAAAAAATATTACAGTCATTTCTTATAATTTAATTTTAAATTTCATTTTAAACCGTAGAAAACCATGAAAAAATGTTGATGACATACGGTCACATGACTAAATTATGTCTATGGGCTCATAACAAAATAACGTCAGCCAATCAGAAGACGCGTTACATCCAAAATTAAATTATTGCATTATATTTCCTGATTCTTTTCTTTATATACATCATATTAGAATTTTTAAATTGTATAGATAAAAACTAACTTTAAAAAGAATTATTGATATCTTGCTGTAAACTTGCTACTTGTTTTCTATGTTCTCCTCCTGTTGTAGGAGGAGGATATCTAAGAAAAGGAAAAAGAAGGGGAGCATAGGGATGGAAGTGGGGAGGGAAATGAGAGTTGAGGGGAGGTTGAAAAAAATCATGAAAAGTCAAACAGATTAAAAGTAATGCCAGAATCTCAGAATATATACAGTATATTATATATTGATCAAAAGTTATTGGGAATATGGGAGTGAGGTGGGAATTGGCTTGCTACGTATACTGTTGGTCCAACTATGCTATGGTAGTAACCAGTTAGTCACTTTAGCATCATTATTGATTTTAAGAGAAATGCATTGGGAAGATCTGACTTATTTTGTCTCTCATTTCAGTGAAAACCGATGGAAGAAAAGAGGGATCTGTATGATTCCTACAAAATTTGGTATTGCTTTTACAGCTACTTTCTTAAATCAGGTTTGTTTAAATCAGGTGTGTTTAAAAGATCAGATTAAATCAGGTTTGTTTAAAAGATCAGATTAAATGCTTAATGTTATATTTAATGTTTTGCTGTTGCACAAATATTAAGTACTAAAATGAATTGCATCCATGTTTGAAGAAATTTAATGTATATAAACTATTGAAATTTGCTTTG
>NW_027268174.1:0-43390 GCF_963676685.1 Mytilus edulis
GTCTTTGCCTTCTTTGGTTTAGCTGCAGCCTTTGTCTTCTTGGGAGATTTTGTGGCTTTCTTTGCAGATTTGGCAGCAGGTTTTGCAGCAGGTTTCTTTGCAGCTGGTTTCTTTGCTTTTGGTTTAGCTGCTTTCTTTTCACCTGCTGGTTTCTTTGCTGCAGGTTTCTTTGCGGCAGTCTTTTTGGTAGGTGTCTTTGCCTTCTTTGGCTTGGCGGCTTTAGGTTTAACTACTTTCTTTGCTGGTTTCTTAGCTGGTTTAGCCACTTCCCCAATCTTAAAGCTTCCAGAAGCGCCGGTACCCTTCGACTGTTTCAAGCTATTGCTCTTCACTCCTGATTTCAGAGCTAACTTCAAGTGAGTGTTTACTGTTTTTGCATCGCTACCAACGCTGAAGTTTGCTAAGATATACTTAAGGATGGCTTGACGGCTGGAGCCTCCACGCTCTTTCAAAGCAGATATAGCCTTTCCGACCATCTCGCTGTATTTTGGATGAGTAGCTACTTTCTTTGGTTTAGCTGCAACTTTCTTCTTTGGTGACTTAGCTGGGGTCTTTACTACTGGTGCTGGTGCGTCTGACATTTTGCGGTTTTGGTTGTTGAACGATGTGTGCGAATGAACGACAGATTACAATGTTTACCAAACCTCACTGACATAGTGTAATTATCTATCTAACGCGGACCTCGACGAGAGCACCCTTAAACTTTCATGACAATCTAATTCAAACAGATCGACAAGAAAATCTGTGTGCTTGTTCGACAAGTTTTAATCATTTGTTTCAAATAAATTGTACGTTTTGATATATAAATCATACACGAAAATCTTCAGCAGGAATTTTTCTTTCAGAATATGTCATAAGAATTAAACAAAATACCACGAGTAAAGAAATATTTACGATTAATGTACAACTTGTCAATTTCTCTCGTGCGATTCTTCATCAGAAAACGTGTTGTATTATTTCACAAAAACTAGATTGTGCCGTAAAAATGATATACCTTTGTAGTAAAATCATTTCTTTATATGTTTTTGCTTTCAGATATACGTAGAAATAAAGAGACTTCCCAAAATTTAGATTTTGCCTTCGATATGAAAGCACACAAAGATGGCAAACTTCGAAAGCGGGACTTCCTTGACCGAGATGAAAGACGTTTCAAATATTCGAATTTTTTACTGGAACTTTACAAGCTATAATTAGTATTTATTGTTTATTATTTGTTTTTGCTATAATGAATTTTTGCTAATCAGAATTCTTTCAGAAAAATAGTGAATCATATAAGCCCTGGTCAAAAAGAAAGAGGCGATTTCAAATGACGACAAAGGCGGATACCATATTATCACAGACGACCTAATTTAAAAAAAAAAAATATATATGTAGCCACATGCATGTGGAAGGAGTGGAATTCTTAAGTGTATATAACTTGACTTGCATGTATTTCACGTAAAAATATTTCACCATGCAGATGGGTATTGAAAAATAAATAAATTTATGAATGATTTATTTTCTGTTTTCTTCATTCATTGATAGCTAGATATGTTGAATATTACATCCAAGTAAATTAGTAAAAAAAATCATAGAACAATTATGTTTGGTAGGAATGCAAAATTATAAGTAAAAAAATGTCTACAACACCCGGTATTCCCAGGCGGTCACCCATCCAAGTACTAACCGGGCTCGACGTTGCTTAACTTCGGTGATCGGACGAGAACCGGTGTTTTCAACGTGATATGGTCGTAGACACAGAAGTGTTAAAATTTTTGATATATAAGGTTAGGTAGTAGCATTTTTGAAAAGAAATTTATATAAAACAGATTTTTTCAGAAGCAAAACTTTACATTAATTGTTTGGTAGAAATGCAAAATTATAGGTACAAAAAATGTCTACAACACCCGGTATTCCCAGGCGGTCACCCATCCAAGTACTAACCGGGCTCGACGTTGCTTAACTTCGGTGATCGGACGAGAACCGGTGTTTTCAACGTGATATGGTCGTAGACACAGAAGTGTCAAAATGTTTGATATATAAAGTTAGGAAGTAGCAATTTTGAACAGATCTAGAATTTGTATAAAAAAAAATTTCAGGTTTAAGATAGAAGCAAAACTAAACACTTACTGCACGATCCAGAGAGTGGAAGATAGTAAAACTAGGCAAGTACACATGGACTTTATAGTAGAAAAAAATTGCAGAGAAGACAGAGAGATTTAGAATATGGGACAAGCTATATTTTATTTGTGACTAATACCATGCAACAATTTCAGACTCTTTTTGAAAAATTTTGGTAGCCCTTAAAAGGGCTGTTTAAGCTTTAAAAGCATCAGGATGCTTCCTTTATTTACTTCTTCTTTGGTGTCTTTGCCTTCTTTGGTTTAGCTGCAGCCTTTGTCTTCTTGGGAGATTTTGTGGCTTTCTTTGCAGATTTGGCAGCAGGTTTTGCAGCAGGTTTCTTTGCAGCTGGTTTCTTTGCTTTTGGTTTAGCTGCTTTCTTTTCACCTGCTGGTTTCTTTGCTGCAGGTTTCTTTGCGGCAGTCTTTTTGGTAGGTGTCTTTGCCTTCTTTGGCTTGGCGGCTTTAGGTTTAACTACTTTCTTTGCTGGTTTCTTAGCTGGTTTAGCCACTTCCCCAATCTTAAAGCTTCCAGAAGCGCCGGTACCCTTCGACTGTTTCAAGCTATTGCTCTTCACTCCTGATTTCAGAGCTAACTTCAAGTGAGTGTTTACTGTTTTTGCATCGCTACCAACGCTGAAGTTTGCTAAGATATACTTAAGGATGGCTTGACGGCTGGAGCCTCCACGCTCTTTCAAAGCAGATATAGCCTTTCCGACCATCTCGCTGTATTTTGGATGAGTAGCTACTTTCTTTGGTTTAGCTGCAACTTTCTTCTTTGGTGACTTAGCTGGGGTCTTTACTACTGGTGCTGGTGCGTCTGACATTTTGCGGTTTTGGTTGTTGAACGATGTGTGCGAATGAACGACAGATTACAATGTTTACCAAACCTCACTGACATAGTGTAATTATCTATCTAACGCGGACCTCGACGAGAGCACCCTTAAACTTTCATGACAATCTAATTCAAACAGATCGACAAGAAAATCTGTGTGCTTGTTCGACAAGTTTTAATCATTTGTTTCAAATAAATTGTACGTTTTGATATATAAATCATACACGAAAATCTTCAGCAGGAATTTTTCTTTCAGAATATGTCATAAGAATTAAACAAAATACCACGAGTAAAGAAATATTTACGATTAATGTACAACTTGTCAATTTCTCTCGTGCGATTCTTCATCAGAAAACGTGTTGTATTATTTCACAAAAACTAGATTGTGCCGTAAAAATGATATACCTTTGTAGTAAAATCATTTCTTTATATGTTTTTGCTTTCAGATATACGTAGAAATAAAGAGACTTCCCAAAAATTTAGATTTTGCCTTCGATATGAAAGCACACAAAGATGGCAAACTTCGAAAGCGGGACTTCCTTGACCGAGATGAAAGACGTTTCAAATATTCGAATTTTTTACTGGAACTTTACAAGCTATAATTAGTATTTATTGTTTATTATTTGTTTTTGCTATAATGAATTTTTGCTAATCAGAATTCTTTCAGAAAAATAGTGAATCATATAAGCCCTGGTCAAAAAGAAAGAGGCGATTTCAAATGACGACAAAAGGCGGATACCATATTATCACAGACGACCTAATTTAAAAAAAAAAAATATATATGTAGCCACATGCATGTGGAAGGAGTGGAATTCTTAAGTGTATATAACTTGACTTGCATGTATTTCACGTAAAAATATTTCACCATGCAGATGGGTATTGAAAAATAAATAAATTTATGAATGATTTATTTTCTGTTTTCTTCATTCATTGATAGCTAGATATGTTGAATATTACATCCAAGTAAATTAGTAAAAAAAATCATAGAACAATTATGTTTGGTAGGAATGCAAAATTATAAGTAAAAAAATGTCTACAACACCCGGTATTCCCAGGCGGTCACCCATCCAAGTACTAACCGGGCTCGACGTTGCTTAACTTCGGTGATCGGACGAGAACCGGTGTTTTCAACGTGATATGGTCGTAGACACAGAAGTGTTAAAATTTTTGATATATAAGGTTAGGTAGTAGCATTTTTGAAAAGAAATTTATATAAAACAGATTTTTTTCAGAAGCAAAACTTTACATTAATTGTTTGGTAGAAATGCAAAATTATAGGTACAAAAAATGTCTACAACACCCGGTATTCCAGGCGGTCACCCATCCAAGTACTAACCGGGCTCGACGTTGCTTAACTTCGGTGATCGGACGAGAACCGGTGTTTTCAACGTGATATGGTCGTAGACACAGAAGTGTCAAAATGTTTGATATATAAAGTTAGGAAGTAGCAATTTTGAACAGATCTAGAATTTGTATAAAAAAAAATTTCAGGTTTAAGATAGAAGCAAAACTAAACACTTACTGCACGATCCAGAGAGTGGAAGATAGTAAAACTAGGCAAGTACACATGGACTTTATAGTAGAAAAAAATTGCAGAGAAGACAGAGAGATTTAGAATATGGGACAAGCTATATTTTATTTGTGACTAATACCATGCAACAATTTCAGACTCTTTTTGAAAAATTTTGGTAGCCCTTAAAAGGGCTGTTTAAGCTTTAAAAGCATCAGGATGCTTCCTTTATTTACTTCTTCTTTGGTGTCTTTGCCTTCTTTGGTTTAGCTGCAGCCTTTGTCTTCTTGGGAGATTTTGTGGCTTTCTTTGCAGATTTGGCAGCAGGTTTTGCAGCAGGTTTCTTTGCAGCTGGTTTCTTTGCTTTTGGTTTAGCTGCTTTCTTTTCACCTGCTGGTTTCTTTGCTGCAGGTTTCTTTGCGGCAGTCTTTTTGGTAGGTGTCTTTGCCTTCTTTGGCTTGGCGGCTTTAGGTTTAACTACTTTCTTTGCTGGTTTCTTAGCTGGTTTAGCCACTTCCCCAATCTTAAAGCTTCCAGAAGCGCCGGTACCCTTCGACTGTTTCAAGCTATTGCTCTTCACTCCTGATTTCAGAGCTAACTTCAAGTGAGTGTTTACTGTTTTTGCATCGCTACCAACGCTGAAGTTTGCTAAGATATACTTAAGGATGGCTTGACGGCTGGAGCCTCCACGCTCTTTCAAAGCAGATATAGCCTTTCCGACCATCTCGCTGTATTTTGGATGAGTAGCTACTTTCTTTGGTTTAGCTGCAACTTTCTTCTTTGGTGACTTAGCTGGGGTCTTTACTACTGGTGCTGGTGCGTCTGACATTTTGCGGTTTTGGTTGTTGAACGATGTGTGCGAATGAACGACAGATTACAATGTTTACCAAACCTCACTGACATAGTGTAATTATCTATCTAACGCGGACCTCGACGAGAGCACCCTTAAACTTTCATGACAATCTAATTCAAACAGATCGACAAGAAAATCTGTGTGCTTGTTCGACAAGTTTTAATCATTTGTTTCAAATAAATTGTACGTTTTGATATATAAATCATACACGAAAATCTTCAGCAGGAATTTTTCTTTCAGAATATGTCATAAGAATTAAACAAAATACCACGAGTAAAGAAATATTTACGATTAATGTACAACTTGTCAATTTCTCTCGTGCGATTCTTCATCAGAAAACGTGTTGTATTATTTCACAAAAACTAGATTGTGCCGTAAAAATGATATACCTTTGTAGTAAAATCATTTCTTTATATGTTTTTGCTTTCAGATATACGTAGAAATAAAGAGACTTCCCAAAAATTTAGATTTTGCCTTCGATATGAAAGCACACAAAGATGGCAAACTTCGAAAGCGGGACTTCCTTGACCGAGATGAAAGACGTTTCAAATATTCGAATTTTTTACTGGAACTTTACAAGCTATAATTAGTATTTATTGTTTATTATTTGTTTTTGCTATAATGAATTTTTGCTAATCAGAATTCTTTCAGAAAAATAGTGAATCATATAAGCCCTGGTCAAAAAGAAAGAGGCGATTTCAAATGACGACAAAAGGCGGATACCATATTATCACAGACGACCTAATTTAAAAAAAAAAAATATATATGTAGCCACATGCATGTGGAAGGAGTGGAATTCTTAAGTGTATATAACTTGACTTGCATGTATTTCACGTAAAAATATTTCACCATGCAGATGGGTATTGAAAAATAAATAAATTTATGAATGATTTATTTTCTGTTTTCTTCATTCATTGATAGCTAGATATGTTGAATATTACATCCAAGTAAATTAGTAAAAAAAATCATAGAACAATTATGTTTGGTAGGAATGCAAAATTATAAGTAAAAAAATGTCTACAACACCCGGTATTCCCAGGCGGTCACCCATCCAAGTACTAACCGGGCTCGACGTTGCTTAACTTCGGTGATCGGACGAGAACCGGTGTTTTCAACGTGATATGGTCGTAGACACAGAAGTGTTAAAATTTTTGATATATAAGGTTAGGTAGTAGCATTTTTGAAAAGAAATTTATATAAAACAGATTTTTTCAGAAGCAAAACTTTACATTAATTGTTTGGTAGAAATGCAAAATTATAGGTACAAAAAATGTCTACAACACCCGGTATTCCCAGGCGGTCACCCATCCAAGTACTAACCGGGCTCGACGTTGCTTAACTTCGGTGATCGGACGAGAACCGGTGTTTTCAACGTGATATGGTCGTAGACACAGAAGTGTCAAAATGTTTGATATATAAAGTTAGGAAGTAGCAATTTTGAACAGATCTAGAATTTGTATAAAAAAAAATTTCAGGTTTAAGATAGAAGCAAAACTAAACACTTACTGCACGATCCAGAGAGTGGAAGATAGTAAAACTAGGCAAGTACACATGGACTTTATAGTAGAAAAAAATTGCAGAGAAGACAGAGAGATTTAGAATATGGGACAAGCTATATTTTATTTGTGACTAATACCATGCAACAATTTCAGACTCTTTTTGAAAAATTTTGGTAGCCCTTAAAAGGGCTGTTTAAGCTTTAAAAGCATCAGGATGCTTCCTTTATTTACTTCTTCTTTGGTGTCTTTGCCTTCTTTGGTTTAGCTGCAGCCTTTGTCTTCTTGGGAGATTTTGTGGCTTTCTTTGCAGATTTGGCAGCAGGTTTTGCAGCAGGTTTCTTTGCAGCTGGTTTCTTTGCTTTTGGTTTAGCTGCTTTCTTTTCACCTGCTGGTTTCTTTGCTGCAGGTTTCTTTGCGGCAGTCTTTTTGGTAGGTGTCTTTGCCTTCTTTGGCTTGGCGGCTTTAGGTTTAACTACTTTCTTTGCTGGTTTCTTAGCTGGTTTAGCCACTTCCCCAATCTTAAAGCTTCCAGAAGCGCCGGTACCCTTCGACTGTTTCAAGCTATTGCTCTTCACTCCTGATTTCAGAGCTAACTTCAAGTGAGTGTTTACTGTTTTTGCATCGCTACCAACGCTGAAGTTTGCTAAGATATACTTAAGGATGGCTTGACGGCTGGAGCCTCCACGCTCTTTCAAAGCAGATATAGCCTTTCCGACCATCTCGCTGTATTTTGGATGAGTAGCTACTTTCTTTGGTTTAGCTGCAACTTTCTTCTTTGGTGACTTAGCTGGGGTCTTTACTACTGGTGCTGGTGCGTCTGACATTTTGCGGTTTTGGTTGTTGAACGATGTGTGCGAATGAACGACAGATTACAATGTTTACCAAACCTCACTGACATAGTGTAATTATCTATCTAACGCGGACCTCGACGAGAGCACCCTTAAACTTTCATGACAATCTAATTCAAACAGATCGACAAGAAAATCTGTGTGCTTGTTCGACAAGTTTTAATCATTTGTTTCAAATAAATTGTACGTTTTGATATATAAATCATACACGAAAATCTTCAGCAGGAATTTTTCTTTCAGAATATGTCATAAGAATTAAACAAAATACCACGAGTAAAGAAATATTTACGATTAATGTACAACTTGTCAATTTCTCTCGTGCGATTCTTCATCAGAAAACGTGTTGTATTATTTCACAAAAACTAGATTGTGCCGTAAAAATGATATACCTTTGTAGTAAAATCATTTCTTTATATGTTTTTGCTTTCAGATATACGTAGAAATAAAGAGACTTCCCAAAAATTTAGATTTTGCCTTCGATATGAAAGCACACAAAGATGGCAAACTTCGAAAGCGGGACTTCCTTGACCGAGATGAAAGACGTTTCAAATATTCGAATTTTTTACTGGAACTTTACAAGCTATAATTAGTATTTATTGTTTATTATTTGTTTTTGCTATAATGAATTTTTGCTAATCAGAATTCTTTCAGAAAAATAGTGAATCATATAAGCCCTGGTCAAAAAGAAAGAGGCGATTTCAAATGACGACAAAAGGCGGATACCATATTATCACAGACGACCTAATTTAAAAAAAAAAAATATATATGTAGCCACATGCATGTGGAAGGAGTGGAATTCTTAAGTGTATATAACTTGACTTGCATGTATTTCACGTAAAAATATTTCACCATGCAGATGGGTATTGAAAAATAAATAAATTTATGAATGATTTATTTTCTGTTTTCTTCATTCATTGATAGCTAGATATGTTGAATATTACATCCAAGTAAATTAGTAAAAAAAATCATAGAACAATTATGTTTGGTAGGAATGCAAAATTATAAGTAAAAAAATGTCTACAACACCCGGTATTCCCAGGCGGTCACCCATCCAAGTACTAACCGGGCTCGACGTTGCTTAACTTCGGTGATCGGACGAGAACCGGTGTTTTCAACGTGATATGGTCGTAGACACAGAAGTGTTAAAATTTTTGATATATAAGGTTAGGTAGTAGCATTTTTGAAAAGAAATTTATATAAAACAGATTTTTTCAGAAGCAAAACTTTACATTAATTGTTTGGTAGAAATGCAAAATTATAGGTACAAAAAATGTCTACAACACCCGGTATTCCCAGGCGGTCACCCATCCAAGTACTAACCGGGCTCGACGTTGCTTAACTTCGGTGATCGGACGAGAACCGGTGTTTTCAACGTGATATGGTCGTAGACACAGAAGTGTCAAAATGTTTGATATATAAAGTTAGGAAGTAGCAATTTTGAACAGATCTAGAATTTGTATAAAAAAAAATTTCAGGTTTAAGATAGAAGCAAAACTAAACACTTACTGCACGATCCAGAGAGTGGAAGATAGTAAAACTAGGCAAGTACACATGGACTTTATAGTAGAAAAAAATTGCAGAGAAGACAGAGAGATTTAGAATATGGGACAAGCTATATTTTATTTGTGACTAATACCATGCAACAATTTCAGACTCTTTTTGAAAAATTTTGGTAGCCCTTAAAAGGGCTGTTTAAGCTTTAAAAGCATCAGGATGCTTCCTTTATTTACTTCTTCTTTGGTGTCTTTGCCTTCTTTGGTTTAGCTGCAGCCTTTGTCTTCTTGGGAGATTTTGTGGCTTTCTTTGCAGATTTGGCAGCAGGTTTTGCAGCAGGTTTCTTTGCAGCTGGTTTCTTTGCTTTTGGTTTAGCTGCTTTCTTTTCACCTGCTGGTTTCTTTGCTGCAGGTTTCTTTGCGGCAGTCTTTTTGGTAGGTGTCTTTGCCTTCTTTGGCTTGGCGGCTTTAGGTTTAACTACTTTCTTTGCTGGTTTCTTAGCTGGTTTAGCCACTTCCCCAATCTTAAAGCTTCCAGAAGCGCCGGTACCCTTCGACTGTTTCAAGCTATTGCTCTTCACTCCTGATTTCAGAGCTAACTTCAAGTGAGTGTTTACTGTTTTTGCATCGCTACCAACGCTGAAGTTTGCTAAGATATACTTAAGGATGGCTTGACGGCTGGAGCCTCCACGCTCTTTCAAAGCAGATATAGCCTTTCCGACCATCTCGCTGTATTTTGGATGAGTAGCTACTTTCTTTGGTTTAGCTGCAACTTTCTTCTTTGGTGACTTAGCTGGGGTCTTTACTACTGGTGCTGGTGCGTCTGACATTTTGCGGTTTTGGTTGTTGAACGATGTGTGCGAATGAACGACAGATTACAATGTTTACCAAACCTCACTGACATAGTGTAATTATCTATCTAACGCGGACCTCGACGAGAGCACCCTTAAACTTTCATGACAATCTAATTCAAACAGATCGACAAGAAAATCTGTGTGCTTGTTCGACAAGTTTTAATCATTTGTTTCAAATAAATTGTACGTTTTGATATATAAATCATACACGAAAATCTTCAGCAGGAATTTTTCTTTCAGAATATGTCATAAGAATTAAACAAAATACCACGAGTAAAGAAATATTTACGATTAATGTACAACTTGTCAATTTCTCTCGTGCGATTCTTCATCAGAAAACGTGTTGTATTATTTCACAAAAACTAGATTGTGCCGTAAAAATGATATACCTTTGTAGTAAAATCATTTCTTTATATGTTTTTGCTTTCAGATATACGTAGAAATAAAGAGACTTCCCAAAAATTTAGATTTTGCCTTCGATATGAAAGCACACAAAGATGGCAAACTTCGAAAGCGGGACTTCCTTGACCGAGATGAAAGACGTTTCAAATATTCGAATTTTTTACTGGAACTTTACAAGCTATAATTAGTATTTATTGTTTATTATTTGTTTTTGCTATAATGAATTTTTGCTAATCAGAATTCTTTCAGAAAAATAGTGAATCATATAAGCCCTGGTCAAAAAGAAAGAGGCGATTTCAAATGACGACAAAAGGCGGATACCATATTATCACAGACGACCTAATTTAAAAAAAAAAAATATATATGTAGCCACATGCATGTGGAAGGAGTGGAATTCTTAAGTGTATATAACTTGACTTGCATGTATTTCACGTAAAAATATTTCACCATGCAGATGGGTATTGAAAAATAAATAAATTTATGAATGATTTATTTTCTGTTTTCTTCATTCATTGATAGCTAGATATGTTGAATATTACATCCAAGTAAATTAGTAAAAAAAATCATAGAACAATTATGTTTGGTAGGAATGCAAAATTATAAGTAAAAAAATGTCTACAACACCCGGTATTCCCAGGCGGTCACCCATCCAAGTACTAACCGGGCTCGACGTTGCTTAACTTCGGTGATCGGACGAGAACCGGTGTTTTCAACGTGATATGGTCGTAGACACAGAAGTGTTAAAATTTTTGATATATAAGGTTAGGTAGTAGCATTTTTGAAAAGAAATTTATATAAAACAGATTTTTTCAGAAGCAAAACTTTACATTAATTGTTTGGTAGAAATGCAAAATTATAGGTACAAAAAATGTCTACAACACCCGGTATTCCCAGGCGGTCACCCATCCAAGTACTAACCGGGCTCGACGTTGCTTAACTTCGGTGATCGGACGAGAACCGGTGTTTTCAACGTGATATGGTCGTAGACACAGAAGTGTCAAAATGTTTGATATATAAAGTTAGGAAGTAGCAATTTTGAACAGATCTAGAATTTGTATAAAAAAAAATTTCAGGTTTAAGATAGAAGCAAAACTAAACACTTACTGCACGATCCAGAGAGTGGAAGATAGTAAAACTAGGCAAGTACACATGGACTTTATAGTAGAAAAAAATTGCAGAGAAGACAGAGAGATTTAGAATATGGGACAAGCTATATTTTATTTGTGACTAATACCATGCAACAATTTCAGACTCTTTTTGAAAAATTTTGGTAGCCCTTAAAAGGGCTGTTTAAGCTTTAAAAGCATCAGGATGCTTCCTTTATTTACTTCTTCTTTGGTGTCTTTGCCTTCTTTGGTTTAGCTGCAGCCTTTGTCTTCTTGGGAGATTTTGTGGCTTTCTTTGCAGATTTGGCAGCAGGTTTTGCAGCAGGTTTCTTTGCAGCTGGTTTCTTTGCTTTTGGTTTAGCTGCTTTCTTTTCACCTGCTGGTTTCTTTGCTGCAGGTTTCTTTGCGGCAGTCTTTTTGGTAGGTGTCTTTGCCTTCTTTGGCTTGGCGGCTTTAGGTTTAACTACTTTCTTTGCTGGTTTCTTAGCTGGTTTAGCCACTTCCCCAATCTTAAAGCTTCCAGAAGCGCCGGTACCCTTCGACTGTTTCAAGCTATTGCTCTTCACTCCTGATTTCAGAGCTAACTTCAAGTGAGTGTTTACTGTTTTTGCATCGCTACCAACGCTGAAGTTTGCTAAGATATACTTAAGGATGGCTTGACGGCTGGAGCCTCCACGCTCTTTCAAAGCAGATATAGCCTTTCCGACCATCTCGCTGTATTTTGGATGAGTAGCTACTTTCTTTGGTTTAGCTGCAACTTTCTTCTTTGGTGACTTAGCTGGGGTCTTTACTACTGGTGCTGGTGCGTCTGACATTTTGCGGTTTTGGTTGTTGAACGATGTGTGCGAATGAACGACAGATTACAATGTTTACCAAACCTCACTGACATAGTGTAATTATCTATCTAACGCGGACCTCGACGAGAGCACCCTTAAACTTTCATGACAATCTAATTCAAACAGATCGACAAGAAAATCTGTGTGCTTGTTCGACAAGTTTTAATCATTTGTTTCAAATAAATTGTACGTTTTGATATATAAATCATACACGAAAATCTTCAGCAGGAATTTTTCTTTCAGAATATGTCATAAGAATTAAACAAAATACCACGAGTAAAGAAATATTTACGATTAATGTACAACTTGTCAATTTCTCTCGTGCGATTCTTCATCAGAAAACGTGTTGTATTATTTCACAAAAACTAGATTGTGCCGTAAAAATGATATACCTTTGTAGTAAAATCATTTCTTTATATGTTTTTGCTTTCAGATATACGTAGAAATAAAGAGACTTCCCAAAAATTTAGATTTTGCCTTCGATATGAAAGCACACAAAGATGGCAAACTTCGAAAGCGGGACTTCCTTGACCGAGATGAAAGACGTTTCAAATATTCGAATTTTTTACTGGAACTTTACAAGCTATAATTAGTATTTATTGTTTATTATTTGTTTTTGCTATAATGAATTTTTGCTAATCAGAATTCTTTCAGAAAAATAGTGAATCATATAAGCCCTGGTCAAAAAGAAAGAGGCGATTTCAAATGACGACAAAAGGCGGATACCATATTATCACAGACGACCTAATTTAAAAAAAAAAAATATATATGTAGCCACATGCATGTGGAAGGAGTGGAATTCTTAAGTGTATATAACTTGACTTGCATGTATTTCACGTAAAAATATTTCACCATGCAGATGGGTATTGAAAAATAAATAAATTTATGAATGATTTATTTTCTGTTTTCTTCATTCATTGATAGCTAGATATGTTGAATATTACATCCAAGTAAATTAGTAAAAAAAATCATAGAACAATTATGTTTGGTAGGAATGCAAAATTATAAGTAAAAAAATGTCTACAACACCCGGTATTCCCAGGCGGTCACCCATCCAAGTACTAACCGGGCTCGACGTTGCTTAACTTCGGTGATCGGACGAGAACCGGTGTTTTCAACGTGATATGGTCGTAGACACAGAAGTGTTAAAATTTTTGATATATAAGGTTAGGTAGTAGCATTTTTGAAAAGAAATTTATATAAAACAGATTTTTTCAGAAGCAAAACTTTACATTAATTGTTTGGTAGAAATGCAAAATTATAGGTACAAAAAATGTCTACAACACCCGGTATTCCCAGGCGGTCACCCATCCAAGTACTAACCGGGCTCGACGTTGCTTAACTTCGGTGATCGGACGAGAACCGGTGTTTTCAACGTGATATGGTCGTAGACACAGAAGTGTCAAAATGTTTGATATATAAAGTTAGGAAGTAGCAATTTTGAACAGATCTAGAATTTGTATAAAAAAAAATTTCAGGTTTAAGATAGAAGCAAAACTAAACACTTACTGCACGATCCAGAGAGTGGAAGATAGTAAAACTAGGCAAGTACACATGGACTTTATAGTAGAAAAAAATTGCAGAGAAGACAGAGAGATTTAGAATATGGGACAAGCTATATTTTATTTGTGACTAATACCATGCAACAATTTCAGACTCTTTTTGAAAAATTTTGGTAGCCCTTAAAAGGGCTGTTTAAGCTTTAAAAGCATCAGGATGCTTCCTTTATTTACTTCTTCTTTGGTGTCTTTGCCTTCTTTGGTTTAGCTGCAGCCTTTGTCTTCTTGGGAGATTTTGTGGCTTTCTTTGCAGATTTGGCAGCAGGTTTTGCAGCAGGTTTCTTTGCAGCTGGTTTCTTTGCTTTTGGTTTAGCTGCTTTCTTTTCACCTGCTGGTTTCTTTGCTGCAGGTTTCTTTGCGGCAGTCTTTTTGGTAGGTGTCTTTGCCTTCTTTGGCTTGGCGGCTTTAGGTTTAACTACTTTCTTTGCTGGTTTCTTAGCTGGTTTAGCCACTTCCCCAATCTTAAAGCTTCCAGAAGCGCCGGTACCCTTCGACTGTTTCAAGCTATTGCTCTTCACTCCTGATTTCAGAGCTAACTTCAAGTGAGTGTTTACTGTTTTTGCATCGCTACCAACGCTGAAGTTTGCTAAGATATACTTAAGGATGGCTTGACGGCTGGAGCCTCCACGCTCTTTCAAAGCAGATATAGCCTTTCCGACCATCTCGCTGTATTTTGGATGAGTAGCTACTTTCTTTGGTTTAGCTGCAACTTTCTTCTTTGGTGACTTAGCTGGGGTCTTTACTACTGGTGCTGGTGCGTCTGACATTTTGCGGTTTTGGTTGTTGAACGATGTGTGCGAATGAACGACAGATTACAATGTTTACCAAACCTCACTGACATAGTGTAATTATCTATCTAACGCGGACCTCGACGAGAGCACCCTTAAACTTTCATGACAATCTAATTCAAACAGATCGACAAGAAAATCTGTGTGCTTGTTCGACAAGTTTTAATCATTTGTTTCAAATAAATTGTACGTTTTGATATATAAATCATACACGAAAATCTTCAGCAGGAATTTTTCTTTCAGAATATGTCATAAGAATTAAACAAAATACCACGAGTAAAGAAATATTTACGATTAATGTACAACTTGTCAATTTCTCTCGTGCGATTCTTCATCAGAAAACGTGTTGTATTATTTCACAAAAACTAGATTGTGCCGTAAAAATGATATACCTTTGTAGTAAAATCATTTCTTTATATGTTTTTGCTTTCAGATATACGTAGAAATAAAGAGACTTCCCAAAAATTTAGATTTTGCCTTCGATATGAAAGCACACAAAGATGGCAAACTTCGAAAGCGGGACTTCCTTGACCGAGATGAAAGACGTTTCAAATATTCGAATTTTTTACTGGAACTTTACAAGCTATAATTAGTATTTATTGTTTATTATTTGTTTTTGCTATAATGAATTTTTGCTAATCAGAATTCTTTCAGAAAAATAGTGAATCATATAAGCCCTGGTCAAAAAGAAAGAGGCGATTTCAAATGACGACAAAAGGCGGATACCATATTATCACAGACGACCTAATTTAAAAAAAAAAAATATATATGTAGCCACATGCATGTGGAAGGAGTGGAATTCTTAAGTGTATATAACTTGACTTGCATGTATTTCACGTAAAAATATTTCACCATGCAGATGGGTATTGAAAAATAAATAAATTTATGAATGATTTATTTTCTGTTTTCTTCATTCATTGATAGCTAGATATGTTGAATATTACATCCAAGTAAATTAGTAAAAAAAATCATAGAACAATTATGTTTGGTAGGAATGCAAAATTATAAGTAAAAAAATGTCTACAACACCCGGTATTCCCAGGCGGTCACCCATCCAAGTACTAACCGGGCTCGACGTTGCTTAACTTCGGTGATCGGACGAGAACCGGTGTTTTCAACGTGATATGGTCGTAGACACAGAAGTGTTAAAATTTTTGATATATAAGGTTAGGTAGTAGCATTTTTGAAAAGAAATTTATATAAAACAGATTTTTTCAGAAGCAAAACTTTACATTAATTGTTTGGTAGAAATGCAAAATTATAGGTACAAAAAATGTCTACAACACCCGGTATTCCCAGGCGGTCACCCATCCAAGTACTAACCGGGCTCGACGTTGCTTAACTTCGGTGATCGGACGAGAACCGGTGTTTTCAACGTGATATGGTCGTAGACACAGAAGTGTCAAAATGTTTGATATATAAAGTTAGGAAGTAGCAATTTTGAACAGATCTAGAATTTGTATAAAAAAAAATTTCAGGTTTAAGATAGAAGCAAAACTAAACACTTACTGCACGATCCAGAGAGTGGAAGATAGTAAAACTAGGCAAGTACACATGGACTTTATAGTAGAAAAAAATTGCAGAGAAGACAGAGAGATTTAGAATATGGGACAAGCTATATTTTATTTGTGACTAATACCATGCAACAATTTCAGACTCTTTTTGAAAAATTTTGGTAGCCCTTAAAAGGGCTGTTTAAGCTTTAAAAGCATCAGGATGCTTCCTTTATTTACTTCTTCTTTGGTGTCTTTGCCTTCTTTGGTTTAGCTGCAGCCTTTGTCTTCTTGGGAGATTTTGTGGCTTTCTTTGCAGATTTGGCAGCAGGTTTTGCAGCAGGTTTCTTTGCAGCTGGTTTCTTTGCTTTTGGTTTAGCTGCTTTCTTTTCACCTGCTGGTTTCTTTGCTGCAGGTTTCTTTGCGGCAGTCTTTTTGGTAGGTGTCTTTGCCTTCTTTGGCTTGGCGGCTTTAGGTTTAACTACTTTCTTTGCTGGTTTCTTAGCTGGTTTAGCCACTTCCCCAATCTTAAAGCTTCCAGAAGCGCCGGTACCCTTCGACTGTTTCAAGCTATTGCTCTTCACTCCTGATTTCAGAGCTAACTTCAAGTGAGTGTTTACTGTTTTTGCATCGCTACCAACGCTGAAGTTTGCTAAGATATACTTAAGGATGGCTTGACGGCTGGAGCCTCCACGCTCTTTCAAAGCAGATATAGCCTTTCCGACCATCTCGCTGTATTTTGGATGAGTAGCTACTTTCTTTGGTTTAGCTGCAACTTTCTTCTTTGGTGACTTAGCTGGGGTCTTTACTACTGGTGCTGGTGCGTCTGACATTTTGCGGTTTTGGTTGTTGAACGATGTGTGCGAATGAACGACAGATTACAATGTTTACCAAACCTCACTGACATAGTGTAATTATCTATCTAACGCGGACCTCGACGAGAGCACCCTTAAACTTTCATGACAATCTAATTCAAACAGATCGACAAGAAAATCTGTGTGCTTGTTCGACAAGTTTTAATCATTTGTTTCAAATAAATTGTACGTTTTGATATATAAATCATACACGAAAATCTTCAGCAGGAATTTTTCTTTCAGAATATGTCATAAGAATTAAACAAAATACCACGAGTAAAGAAATATTTACGATTAATGTACAACTTGTCAATTTCTCTCGTGCGATTCTTCATCAGAAAACGTGTTGTATTATTTCACAAAAACTAGATTGTGCCGTAAAAATGATATACCTTTGTAGTAAAATCATTTCTTTATATGTTTTTGCTTTCAGATATACGTAGAAATAAAGAGACTTCCCAAAAATTTAGATTTTGCCTTCGATATGAAAGCACACAAAGATGGCAAACTTCGAAAGCGGGACTTCCTTGACCGAGATGAAAGACGTTTCAAATATTCGAATTTTTTACTGGAACTTTACAAGCTATAATTAGTATTTATTGTTTATTATTTGTTTTTGCTATAATGAATTTTTGCTAATCAGAATTCTTTCAGAAAAATAGTGAATCATATAAGCCCTGGTCAAAAAGAAAGAGGCGATTTCAAATGACGACAAAAGGCGGATACCATATTATCACAGACGACCTAATTTAAAAAAAAAAAATATATATGTAGCCACATGCATGTGGAAGGAGTGGAATTCTTAAGTGTATATAACTTGACTTGCATGTATTTCACGTAAAAATATTTCACCATGCAGATGGGTATTGAAAAATAAATAAATTTATGAATGATTTATTTTCTGTTTTCTTCATTCATTGATAGCTAGATATGTTGAATATTACATCCAAGTAAATTAGTAAAAAAAATCATAGAACAATTATGTTTGGTAGGAATGCAAAATTATAAGTAAAAAAATGTCTACAACACCCGGTATTCCCAGGCGGTCACCCATCCAAGTACTAACCGGGCTCGACGTTGCTTAACTTCGGTGATCGGACGAGAACCGGTGTTTTCAACGTGATATGGTCGTAGACACAGAAGTGTTAAAATTTTTGATATATAAGGTTAGGTAGTAGCATTTTTGAAAAGAAATTTATATAAAACAGATTTTTTCAGAAGCAAAACTTTACATTAATTGTTTGGTAGAAATGCAAAATTATAGGTACAAAAAATGTCTACAACACCCGGTATTCCCAGGCGGTCACCCATCCAAGTACTAACCGGGCTCGACGTTGCTTAACTTCGGTGATCGGACGAGAACCGGTGTTTTCAACGTGATATGGTCGTAGACACAGAAGTGTCAAAATGTTTGATATATAAAGTTAGGAAGTAGCAATTTTGAACAGATCTAGAATTTGTATAAAAAAAAATTTCAGGTTTAAGATAGAAGCAAAACTAAACACTTACTGCACGATCCAGAGAGTGGAAGATAGTAAAACTAGGCAAGTACACATGGACTTTATAGTAGAAAAAAATTGCAGAGAAGACAGAGAGATTTAGAATATGGGACAAGCTATATTTTATTTGTGACTAATACCATGCAACAATTTCAGACTCTTTTTGAAAAATTTTGGTAGCCCTTAAAAGGGCTGTTTAAGCTTTAAAAGCATCAGGATGCTTCCTTTATTTACTTCTTCTTTGGTGTCTTTGCCTTCTTTGGTTTAGCTGCAGCCTTTGTCTTCTTGGGAGATTTTGTGGCTTTCTTTGCAGATTTGGCAGCAGGTTTTGCAGCAGGTTTCTTTGCAGCTGGTTTCTTTGCTTTTGGTTTAGCTGCTTTCTTTTCACCTGCTGGTTTCTTTGCTGCAGGTTTCTTTGCGGCAGTCTTTTTGGTAGGTGTCTTTGCCTTCTTTGGCTTGGCGGCTTTAGGTTTAACTACTTTCTTTGCTGGTTTCTTAGCTGGTTTAGCCACTTCCCCAATCTTAAAGCTTCCAGAAGCGCCGGTACCCTTCGACTGTTTCAAGCTATTGCTCTTCACTCCTGATTTCAGAGCTAACTTCAAGTGAGTGTTTACTGTTTTTGCATCGCTACCAACGCTGAAGTTTGCTAAGATATACTTAAGGATGGCTTGACGGCTGGAGCCTCCACGCTCTTTCAAAGCAGATATAGCCTTTCCGACCATCTCGCTGTATTTTGGATGAGTAGCTACTTTCTTTGGTTTAGCTGCAACTTTCTTCTTTGGTGACTTAGCTGGGGTCTTTACTACTGGTGCTGGTGCGTCTGACATTTTGCGGTTTTGGTTGTTGAACGATGTGTGCGAATGAACGACAGATTACAATGTTTACCAAACCTCACTGACATAGTGTAATTATCTATCTAACGCGGACCTCGACGAGAGCACCCTTAAACTTTCATGACAATCTAATTCAAACAGATCGACAAGAAAATCTGTGTGCTTGTTCGACAAGTTTTAATCATTTGTTTCAAATAAATTGTACGTTTTGATATATAAATCATACACGAAAATCTTCAGCAGGAATTTTTCTTTCAGAATATGTCATAAGAATTAAACAAAATACCACGAGTAAAGAAATATTTACGATTAATGTACAACTTGTCAATTTCTCTCGTGCGATTCTTCATCAGAAAACGTGTTGTATTATTTCACAAAAACTAGATTGTGCCGTAAAAATGATATACCTTTGTAGTAAAATCATTTCTTTATATGTTTTTGCTTTCAGATATACGTAGAAATAAAGAGACTTCCCAAAAATTTAGATTTTGCCTTCGATATGAAAGCACACAAAGATGGCAAACTTCGAAAGCGGGACTTCCTTGACCGAGATGAAAGACGTTTCAAATATTCGAATTTTTTACTGGAACTTTACAAGCTATAATTAGTATTTATTGTTTATTATTTGTTTTTGCTATAATGAATTTTTGCTAATCAGAATTCTTTCAGAAAAATAGTGAATCATATAAGCCCTGGTCAAAAAGAAAGAGGCGATTTCAAATGACGACAAAAGGCGGATACCATATTATCACAGACGACCTAATTTAAAAAAAAAAAATATATATGTAGCCACATGCATGTGGAAGGAGTGGAATTCTTAAGTGTATATAACTTGACTTGCATGTATTTCACGTAAAAATATTTCACCATGCAGATGGGTATTGAAAAATAAATAAATTTATGAATGATTTATTTTCTGTTTTCTTCATTCATTGATAGCTAGATATGTTGAATATTACATCCAAGTAAATTAGTAAAAAAAATCATAGAACAATTATGTTTGGTAGGAATGCAAAATTATAAGTAAAAAAATGTCTACAACACCCGGTATTCCCAGGCGGTCACCCATCCAAGTACTAACCGGGCTCGACGTTGCTTAACTTCGGTGATCGGACGAGAACCGGTGTTTTCAACGTGATATGGTCGTAGACACAGAAGTGTTAAAATTTTTGATATATAAGGTTAGGTAGTAGCATTTTTGAAAAGAAATTTATATAAAACAGATTTTTTTCAGAAGCAAAACTTTACATTAATTGTTTGGTAGAAATGCAAAATTATAGGTACAAAAAATGTCTACAACACCCGGTATTCCCAGGCGGTCACCCATCCAAGTACTAACCGGGCTCGACGTTGCTTAACTTCGGTGATCGGACGAGAACCGGTGTTTTCAACGTGATATGGTCGTAGACACAGAAGTGTCAAAATGTTTGATATATAAAGTTAGGAAGTAGCAATTTTGAACAGATCTAGAATTTGTATAAAAAAAAATTTCAGGTTTAAGATAGAAGCAAAACTAAACACTTACTGCACGATCCAGAGAGTGGAAGATAGTAAAACTAGGCAAGTACACATGGACTTTATAGTAGAAAAAAATTGCAGAGAAGACAGAGAGATTTAGAATATGGGACAAGCTATATTTTATTTGTGACTAATACCATGCAACAATTTCAGACTCTTTTTGAAAAATTTTGGTAGCCCTTAAAAGGGCTGTTTAAGCTTTAAAAGCATCAGGATGCTTCCTTTATTTACTTCTTCTTTGGTGTCTTTGCCTTCTTTGGTTTAGCTGCAGCCTTTGTCTTCTTGGGAGATTTTGTGGCTTTCTTTGCAGATTTGGCAGCAGGTTTTGCAGCAGGTTTCTTTGCAGCTGGTTTCTTTGCTTTTGGTTTAGCTGCTTTCTTTTCACCTGCTGGTTTCTTTGCTGCAGGTTTCTTTGCGGCAGTCTTTTTGGTAGGTGTCTTTGCCTTCTTTGGCTTGGCGGCTTTAGGTTTAACTACTTTCTTTGCTGGTTTCTTAGCTGGTTTAGCCACTTCCCCAATCTTAAAGCTTCCAGAAGCGCCGGTACCCTTCGACTGTTTCAAGCTATTGCTCTTCACTCCTGATTTCAGAGCTAACTTCAAGTGAGTGTTTACTGTTTTTGCATCGCTACCAACGCTGAAGTTTGCTAAGATATACTTAAGGATGGCTTGACGGCTGGAGCCTCCACGCTCTTTCAAAGCAGATATAGCCTTTCCGACCATCTCGCTGTATTTTGGATGAGTAGCTACTTTCTTTGGTTTAGCTGCAACTTTCTTCTTTGGTGACTTAGCTGGGGTCTTTACTACTGGTGCTGGTGCGTCTGACATTTTGCGGTTTTGGTTGTTGAACGATGTGTGCGAATGAACGACAGATTACAATGTTTACCAAACCTCACTGACATAGTGTAATTATCTATCTAACGCGGACCTCGACGAGAGCACCCTTAAACTTTCATGACAATCTAATTCAAACAGATCGACAAGAAAATCTGTGTGCTTGTTCGACAAGTTTTAATCATTTGTTTCAAATAAATTGTACGACCACATGTTTGTAATCAAGACAATTATTGATAAATATTGTAATAACCCTGGTGGTAGACTATATGCCTGCTTTGTTGACTTCAAAAAGGCCTTTGATACTGTTATTCACACTGGAATCAAATTGAAACTACTAGATATTGGGGTGGGATCTTCTTTTTACAACATCATCAAAAGCATGTATGAAGTAAGTAAATCATGTGTAAAGGTAAATGAAAACTTAACAAATTCCTTTTCAACGCACCTGGGGGTGAAACAAGGAGACAATCTGAGTCCAAACCTCTTCAAGATCTTTATTAATAATTTGACAAACTATTTAAAACACTCTGAAGACCCAGTTTCAATAAATGATCAAGATTTACACTGCCTTATGTATGCTGACGATATTGTTTTATTGTCAACATCTCCGAATGGTTTGCAAAAAAAATTGGACATTTTGCAAAATTACTGCAATGATTGGTGCTTAAGTGTGAATACAAACAAAACAAAGGTTCTTATATTCAACAAGGCAGGTAGATTGATTAACAAATATGATTTTATGCTAAATGGTGTAAAACTAGAGTGTGTTAAAACATATAAATATTTGGGTATACATTTTTGTGCATCTGGCTCCTTTACAGTAGCCCAGGATGAATTGTATAAAAAGGCTCTAAAAGCCTATTTTAAGTTATCTAAAGATTTTTTATCCTTGCATCCTTCAGTCAAAACAAGCATGCATGTTTTTGATCATACCATCAAACCCATCTTGCTATACAGCTGTGAGATATGGGGTGCCTTTAATCCTATGTCGTCTAAATATAGAAATGGAATTTTTTCATTTGACCATATTTATTCTAAATTACCTGCTGAAAAACTTCATACTAAATTCTGTAAATTTATTCTTGGAGCTCCAAAAAAAAGCACCAATTTTGCAGTATTAACTGAGTTGGGAAGACTACCAATATATTTTAACATGATTAAAGCAATGACTAAATACTATTACAGATTAGAAAAGTCAGACACTAACTTTCCATTGTTATATAATGCATTTATAGAATCAAAGAAATTGTATGAGTCAAAGAAACCATCATGGTATATGTCATCTGAAAAACTTCTTTCACTGATTAATAATTATCAAATATCCTCAGACATGGCTAAACCAATTGACAACAGAAAACTAAGAATTGCCATGTTAAAAGATTGGGAAAAGAATCTCAAAACTCACTCAGAAGGAAAACTTTGCACATATGTTACGTTTAAAGCAAATTTTGGTTGTGAAAAATATCTTGATATTGTTAAAAAATTTGAAGATAGACGGAGTCTAACAAGATTTCGCATATCTGCTCACCATTTACTTATAGAGAGAGGTAGATATAGTAATACTCCCCGACACAATAGAGTATGTAAGAGATGTTGTAGTAATGAGGTCGAGGATGAAACACATTTTCTTTTTAACTGTGATAGTTTATCAGATCAAAGGAAAGACATGATAACAATGATAAATAATTGCTGCAAGAATTTTCAATATCTTGACCCTAAACAAAAACTGATATGGTTAATGAATAATGAAGATGAGAATTTATTATCAGAATTATGCATGTTCATTAAGAAATATGAAAAGTTTTAATGGGATTTATTTCCCTCTACTACTTGTAATTTGAACTTTATATTTTCTCCATAGTGAGTTCTAGAGCACCGTCCCTTGATGAATATTGTCCAGTAGCAATGTTAACCCTTGCTATTGTGCATTAGTCATAAGGAGAATCACTATTGGAGTAATCTCATGTATCTGTAGCTAGTTCTGAAGGATCCCCCCTTGATGACCTTTGCATTGTTGTGATGAAGTCCCTCACTACTGTGCACTGGTCATGAGGAGAACTACTGCAGATTGAGATACTATATTCCCGGTTCTATTTTTGCTATTTTTTAGTTTCCGTATTTTAAAATAAACTTAATATCATATCCTTTTAATATTAAATCGGCCTCATTGCACTCAATGTCTCTTACTATAATTATATCCTACATTACTCATATTATCAATTTATTATTTGTGTATTACTTATTGTGTATTTCACTAATGTTTATATAATCATTGTATTATGATGTTTTTGTATCTTGCCTGACAAGGGCCCATGATTGGAAAAATAAAATAATGTCTAATGTCTAATGTCTAATGTCTAATGTACGTTTTGATATATAAATCATACACGAAAATCTTCAGCAGGAATTTTTCTTTCAGAATATGTCATAAGAATTAAACAAAATACCACGAGTAAAGAAATATTTACGATTAATGTACAACTTGTCAATTTCTCTCGTGCGATTCTTCATCAGAAAACGTGTTGTATTATTTCACAAAAACTAGATTGTGCCGTAAAAATGATATACCTTTGTAGTAAAATCATTTCTTTATATGTTTTTGCTTTCAGATATACGTAGAAATAAAGAGACTTCCCAAAAATTTAGATTTTGCCTTCGATATGAAAGCACACAAAGATGGCAAACTTCGAAAGCGGGACTTCCTTGACCGAGATGAAAGACGTTTCAAATATTCGAATTTTTTACTGGAACTTTACAAGCTATAATTAGTATTTATTGTTTATTATTTGTTTTTGCTATAATGAATTTTTGCTAATCAGAATTCTTTCAGAAAAATAGTGAATCATATAAGCCCTGGTCAAAAAGAAAGAGGCGATTTCAAATGACGACAAAAGGCGGATACCATATTATCACAGACGACCTAATTTAAAAAAAAAAAATATATATGTAGCCACATGCATGTGGAAGGAGTGGAATTCTTAAGTGTATATAACTTGACTTGCATGTATTTCACGTAAAAATATTTCACCATGCAGATGGGTATTGAAAAATAAATAAATTTATGAATGATTTATTTTCTGTTTTCTTCATTCATTGATAGCTAGATATGTTGAATATTACATCCAAGTAAATTAGTAAAAAAAATCATAGAACAATTATGTTTGGTAGGAATGCAAAATTATAAGTAAAAAAATGTCTACAACACCCGGTATTCCCAGGCGGTCACCCATCCAAGTACTAACCGGGCTCGACGTTGCTTAACTTCGGTGATCGGACGAGAACCGGTGTTTTCAACGTGATATGGTCGTAGACACAGAAGTGTTAAAATTTTTGATATATAAGGTTAGGTAGTAGCATTTTTGAAAAGAAATTTATATAAAACAGATTTTTTCAGAAGCAAAACTTTACATTAATTGTTTGGTAGAAATGCAAAATTATAGGTACAAAAAATGTCTACAACACCCGGTATTCCCAGGCGGTCACCCATCCAAGTACTAACCGGGCTCGACGTTGCTTAACTTCGGTGATCGGACGAGAACCGGTGTTTTCAACGTGATATGGTCGTAGACACAGAAGTGTCAAAATGTTTGATATATAAAGTTAGGAAGTAGCAATTTTGAACAGATCTAGAATTTGTATAAAAAAAAATTTCAGGTTTAAGATAGAAGCAAAACTAAACACTTACTGCACGATCCAGAGAGTGGAAGATAGTAAAACTAGGCAAGTACACATGGACTTTATAGTAGAAAAAAATTGCAGAGAAGACAGAGAGATTTAGAATATGGGACAAGCTATATTTTATTTGTGACTAATACCATGCAACAATTTCAGACTCTTTTTGAAAAATTTTGGTAGCCCTTAAAAGGGCTGTTTAAGCTTTAAAAGCATCAGGATGCTTCCTTTATTTACTTCTTCTTTGGTGTCTTTGCCTTCTTTGGTTTAGCTGCAGCCTTTGTCTTCTTGGGAGATTTTGTGGCTTTCTTTGCAGATTTGGCAGCAGGTTTTGCAGCAGGTTTCTTTGCAGCTGGTTTCTTTGCTTTTGGTTTAGCTGCTTTCTTTTCACCTGCTGGTTTCTTTGCTGCAGGTTTCTTTGCGGCAGTCTTTTTGGTAGGTGTCTTTGCCTTCTTTGGCTTGGCGGCTTTAGGTTTAACTACTTTCTTTGCTGGTTTCTTAGCTGGTTTAGCCACTTCCCCAATCTTAAAGCTTCCAGAAGCGCCGGTACCCTTCGACTGTTTCAAGCTATTGCTCTTCACTCCTGATTTCAGAGCTAACTTCAAGTGAGTGTTTACTGTTTTTGCATCGCTACCAACGCTGAAGTTTGCTAAGATATACTTAAGGATGGCTTGACGGCTGGAGCCTCCACGCTCTTTCAAAGCAGATATAGCCTTTCCGACCATCTCGCTGTATTTTGGATGAGTAGCTACTTTCTTTGGTTTAGCTGCAACTTTCTTCTTTGGTGACTTAGCTGGGGTCTTTACTACTGGTGCTGGTGCGTCTGACATTTTGCGGTTTTGGTTGTTGAACGATGTGTGCGAATGAACGACAGATTACAATGTTTACCAAACCTCACTGACATAGTGTAATTATCTATCTAACGCGGACCTCGACGAGAGCACCCTTAAACTTTCATGACAATCTAATTCAAACAGATCGACAAGAAAATCTGTGTGCTTGTTCGACAAGTTTTAATCATTTGTTTCAAATAAATTGTACGTTTTGATATATAAATCATACACGAAAATCTTCAGCAGGAATTTTTCTTTCAGAATATGTCATAAGAATTAAACAAAATACCACGAGTAAAGAAATATTTACGATTAATGTACAACTTGTCAATTTCTCTCGTGCGATTCTTCATCAGAAAACGTGTTGTATTATTTCACAAAAACTAGATTGTGCCGTAAAAATGATATACCTTTGTAGTAAAATCATTTCTTTATATGTTTTTGCTTTCAGATATACGTAGAAATAAAGAGACTTCCCAAAAATTTAGATTTTGCCTTCGATATGAAAGCACACAAAGATGGCAAACTTCGAAAGCGGGACTTCCTTGACCGAGATGAAAGACGTTTCAAATATTCGAATTTTTTACTGGAACTTTACAAGCTATAATTAGTATTTATTGTTTATTATTTGTTTTTGCTATAATGAATTTTTGCTAATCAGAATTCTTTCAGAAAAATAGTGAATCATATAAGCCCTGGTCAAAAAGAAAGAGGCGATTTCAAATGACGACAAAAGGCGGATACCATATTATCACAGACGACCTAATTTAAAAAAAAAAAATATATATGTAGCCACATGCATGTGGAAGGAGTGGAATTCTTAAGTGTATATAACTTGACTTGCATGTATTTCACGTAAAAATATTTCACCATGCAGATGGGTATTGAAAAATAAATAAATTTATGAATGATTTATTTTCTGTTTTCTTCATTCATTGATAGCTAGATATGTTGAATATTACATCCAAGTAAATTAGTAAAAAAAATCATAGAACAATTATGTTTGGTAGGAATGCAAAATTATAAGTAAAACAATGTCTACAACACCCGGTATTCCCAGGCGGTCACCCATCCAAGTACTAACCGGGCTCGACGTTGCTTAACTTCGGTGATCGGACGAGAACCGGTGTTTTCAACGTGATATGGTCGTAGACACAGAAGTGTTAAAATTTTTGATATATAAGGTTAGGTAGTAGCATTTTTGAAAAGAAATTTATATAAAACAGATTTTTTCAGAAGCAAAACTTTACATTAATTGTTTGGTAGAAATGCAAAATTATAGGTACAAAAAATGTCTACAACACCCGGTATTCCCAGGCGGTCACCCATCCAAGTACTAACCGGGCTCGACGTTGCTTAACTTCGGTGATCGGACGAGAACCGGTGTTTTCAACGTGATATGGTCGTAGACACAGAAGTGTCAAAATGTTTGATATATAAAGTTAGGAAGTAGCAATTTTGAACAGATCTAGAATTTGTATAAAAAAAAATTTCAGGTTTAAGATAGAAGCAAAACTAAACACTTACTGCACGATCCAGAGAGTGGAAGATAGTAAAACTAGGCAAGTACACATGGACTTTATAGTAGAAAAAAATTGCAGAGAAGACAGAGAGATTTAGAATATGGGACAAGCTATATTTTATTTGTGACTAATACCATGCAACAATTTCAGACTCTTTTTGAAAAATTTTGGTAGCCCTTAAAAGGGCTGTTTAAGCTTTAAAAGCATCAGGATGCTTCCTTTATTTACTTCTTCTTTGGTGTCTTTGCCTTCTTTGGTTTAGCTGCAGCCTTTGTCTTCTTGGGAGATTTTGTGGCTTTCTTTGCAGATTTGGCAGCAGGTTTTGCAGCAGGTTTCTTTGCAGCTGGTTTCTTTGCTTTTGGTTTAGCTGCTTTCTTTTCACCTGCTGGTTTCTTTGCTGCAGGTTTCTTTGCGGCAGTCTTTTTGGTAGGTGTCTTTGCCTTCTTTGGCTTGGCGGCTTTAGGTTTAACTACTTTCTTTGCTGGTTTCTTAGCTGGTTTAGCCACTTCCCCAATCTTAAAGCTTCCAGAAGCGCCGGTACCCTTCGACTGTTTCAAGCTATTGCTCTTCACTCCTGATTTCAGAGCTAACTTCAAGTGAGTGTTTACTGTTTTTGCATCGCTACCAACGCTGAAGTTTGCTAAGATATACTTAAGGATGGCTTGACGGCTGGAGCCTCCACGCTCTTTCAAAGCAGATATAGCCTTTCCGACCATCTCGCTGTATTTTGGATGAGTAGCTACTTTCTTTGGTTTAGCTGCAACTTTCTTCTTTGGTGACTTAGCTGGGGTCTTTACTACTGGTGCTGGTGCGTCTGACATTTTGCGGTTTTGGTTGTTGAACGATGTGTGCGAATGAACGACAGATTACAATGTTTACCAAACCTCACTGACATAGTGTAATTATCTATCTAACGCGGACCTCGACGAGAGCACCCTTAAACTTTCATGACAATCTAATTCAAACAGATCGACAAGAAAATCTGTGTGCTTGTTCGACAAGTTTTAATCATTTGTTTCAAATAAATTGTACGTTTTGATATATAAATCATACACGAAAATCTTCAGCAGGAATTTTTCTTTCAGAATATGTCATAAGAATTAAACAAAATACCACGAGTAAAGAAATATTTACGATTAATGTACAACTTGTCAATTTCTCTCGTGCGATTCTTCATCAGAAAACGTGTTGTATTATTTCACAAAAACTAGATTGTGCCGTAAAAATGATATACCTTTGTAGTAAAATCATTTCTTTATATGTTTTTGCTTTCAGATATACGTAGAAATAAAGAGACTTCCCAAAAATTTAGATTTTGCCTTCGATATGAAAGCACACAAAGATGGCAAACTTCGAAAGCGGGACTTCCTTGACCGAGATGAAAGACGTTTCAAATATTCGAATTTTTTACTGGAACTTTACAAGCTATAATTAGTATTTATTGTTTATTATTTGTTTTTGCTATAATGAATTTTTGCTAATCAGAATTCTTTCAGAAAAATAGTGAATCATATAAGCCCTGGTCAAAAAGAAAGAGGCGATTTCAAATGACGACAAAAGGCGGATACCATATTATCACAGACGACCTAATTTAAAAAAAAAAAATATATATGTAGCCACATGCATGTGGAAGGAGTGGAATTCTTAAGTGTATATAACTTGACTTGCATGTATTTCACGTAAAAATATTTCACCATGCAGATGGGTATTGAAAAATAAATAAATTTATGAATGATTTATTTTCTGTTTTCTTCATTCATTGATAGCTAGATATGTTGAATATTACATCCAAGTAAATTAGTAAAAAAAATCATAGAACAATTATGTTTGGTAGGAATGCAAAATTATAAGTAAAAAAATGTCTACAACACCCGGTATTCCCAGGCGGTCACCCATCCAAGTACTAACCGGGCTCGACGTTGCTTAACTTCGGTGATCGGACGAGAACCGGTGTTTTCAACGTGATATGGTCGTAGACACAGAAGTGTTAAAATTTTTGATATATAAGGTTAGGTAGTAGCATTTTTGAAAAGAAATTTATATAAAACAGATTTTTTCAGAAGCAAAACTTTACATTAATTGTTTGGTAGAAATGCAAAATTATAGGTACAAAAAATGTCTACAACACCCGGTATTCCCAGGCGGTCACCCATCCAAGTACTAACCGGGCTCGACGTTGCTTAACTTCGGTGATCGGACGAGAACCGGTGTTTTCAACGTGATATGGTCGTAGACACAGAAGTGTCAAAATGTTTGATATATAAAGTTAGGAAGTAGCAATTTTGAACAGATCTAGAATTTGTATAAAAAAAAATTTCAGGTTTAAGATAGAAGCAAAACTAAACACTTACTGCACGATCCAGAGAGTGGAAGATAGTAAAACTAGGCAAGTACACATGGACTTTATAGTAGAAAAAAATTGCAGAGAAGACAGAGAGATTTAGAATATGGGACAAGCTATATTTTATTTGTGACTAATACCATGCAACAATTTCAGACTCTTTTTGAAAAATTTTGGTAGCCCTTAAAAGGGCTGTTTAAGCTTTAAAAGCATCAGGATGCTTCCTTTATTTACTTCTTCTTTGGTGTCTTTGCCTTCTTTGGTTTAGCTGCAGCCTTTGTCTTCTTGGGAGATTTTGTGGCTTTCTTTGCAGATTTGGCAGCAGGTTTTGCAGCAGGTTTCTTTGCAGCTGGTTTCTTTGCTTTTGGTTTAGCTGCTTTCTTTTCACCTGCTGGTTTCTTTGCTGCAGGTTTCTTTGCGGCAGTCTTTTTGGTAGGTGTCTTTGCCTTCTTTGGCTTGGCGGCTTTAGGTTTAACTACTTTCTTTGCTGGTTTCTTAGCTGGTTTAGCCACTTCCCCAATCTTAAAGCTTCCAGAAGCGCCGGTACCCTTCGACTGTTTCAAGCTATTGCTCTTCACTCCTGATTTCAGAGCTAACTTCAAGTGAGTGTTTACTGTTTTTGCATCGCTACCAACGCTGAAGTTTGCTAAGATATACTTAAGGATGGCTTGACGGCTGGAGCCTCCACGCTCTTTCAAAGCAGATATAGCCTTTCCGACCATCTCGCTGTATTTTGGATGAGTAGCTACTTTCTTTGGTTTAGCTGCAACTTTCTTCTTTGGTGACTTAGCTGGGGTCTTTACTACTGGTGCTGGTGCGTCTGACATTTTGCGGTTTTGGTTGTTGAACGATGTGTGCGAATGAACGACAGATTACAATGTTTACCAAACCTCACTGACATAGTGTAATTATCTATCTAACGCGGACCTCGACGAGAGCACCCTTAAACTTTCATGACAATCTAATTCAAACAGATCGACAAGAAAATCTGTGTGCTTGTTCGACAAGTTTTAATCATTTGTTTCAAATAAATTGTACGTTTTGATATATAAATCATACACGAAAATCTTCAGCAGGAATTTTTCTTTCAGAATATGTCATAAGAATTAAACAAAATACCACGAGTAAAGAAATATTTACGATTAATGTACAACTTGTCAATTTCTCTCGTGCGATTCTTCATCAGAAAACGTGTTGTATTATTTCACAAAAACTAGATTGTGCCGTAAAAATGATATACCTTTGTAGTAAAATCATTTCTTTATATGTTTTTGCTTTCAGATATACGTAGAAATAAAGAGACTTCCCAAAAATTTAGATTTTGCCTTCGATATGAAAGCACACAAAGATGGCAAACTTCGAAAGCGGGACTTCCTTGACCGAGATGAAAGACGTTTCAAATATTCGAATTTTTTACTGGAACTTTACAAGCTATAATTAGTATTTATTGTTTATTATTTGTTTTTGCTATAATGAATTTTTGCTAATCAGAATTCTTTCAGAAAAATAGTGAATCATATAAGCCCTGGTCAAAAAGAAAGAGGCGATTTCAAATGACGACAAAAGGCGGATACCATATTATCACAGACGACCTAATTTAAAAAAAAAAAATATATATGTAGCCACATGCATGTGGAAGGAGTGGAATTCTTAAGTGTATATAACTTGACTTGCATGTATTTCACGTAAAAATATTTCACCATGCAGATGGGTATTGAAAAATAAATAAATTTATGAATGATTTATTTTCTGTTTTCTTCATTCATTGATAGCTAGATATGTTGAATATTACATCCAAGTAAATTAGTAAAAAAAATCATAGAACAATTATGTTTGGTAGGAATGCAAAATTATAAGTAAAAAAATGTCTACAACACCCGGTATTCCCAGGCGGTCACCCATCCAAGTACTAACCGGGCTCGACGTTGCTTAACTTCGGTGATCGGACGAGAACCGGTGTTTTCAACGTGATATGGTCGTAGACACAGAAGTGTTAAAATTTTTGATATATAAGGTTAGGTAGTAGCATTTTTGAAAAGAAATTTATATAAAACAGATTTTTTCAGAAGCAAAACTTTACATTAATTGTTTGGTAGAAATGCAAAATTATAGGTACAAAAAATGTCTACAACACCCGGTATTCCCAGGCGGTCACCCATCCAAGTACTAACCGGGCTCGACGTTGCTTAACTTCGGTGATCGGACGAGAACCGGTGTTTTCAACGTGATATGGTCGTAGACACAGAAGTGTCAAAATGTTTGATATATAAAGTTAGGAAGTAGCAATTTTGAACAGATCTAGAATTTGTATAAAAAAAAATTTCAGGTTTAAGATAGAAGCAAAACTAAACACTTACTGCACGATCCAGAGAGTGGAAGATAGTAAAACTAGGCAAGTACACATGGACTTTATAGTAGAAAAAAATTGCAGAGAAGACAGAGAGATTTAGAATATGGGACAAGCTATATTTTATTTGTGACTAATACCATGCAACAATTTCAGACTCTTTTTGAAAAATTTTGGTAGCCCTTAAAAGGGCTGTTTAAGCTTTAAAAGCATCAGGATGCTTCCTTTATTTACTTCTTCTTTGGTGTCTTTGCCTTCTTTGGTTTAGCTGCAGCCTTTGTCTTCTTGGGAGATTTTGTGGCTTTCTTTGCAGATTTGGCAGCAGGTTTTGCAGCAGGTTTCTTTGCAGCTGGTTTCTTTGCTTTTGGTTTAGCTGCTTTCTTTTCACCTGCTGGTTTCTTTGCTGCAGGTTTCTTTGCGGCAGTCTTTTTGGTAGGTGTCTTTGCCTTCTTTGGCTTGGCGGCTTTAGGTTTAACTACTTTCTTTGCTGGTTTCTTAGCTGGTTTAGCCACTTCCCCAATCTTAAAGCTTCCAGAAGCGCCGGTACCCTTCGACTGTTTCAAGCTATTGCTCTTCACTCCTGATTTCAGAGCTAACTTCAAGTGAGTGTTTACTGTTTTTGCATCGCTACCAACGCTGAAGTTTGCTAAGATATACTTAAGGATGGCTTGACGGCTGGAGCCTCCACGCTCTTTCAAAGCAGATATAGCCTTTCCGACCATCTCGCTGTATTTTGGATGAGTAGCTACTTTCTTTGGTTTAGCTGCAACTTTCTTCTTTGGTGACTTAGCTGGGGTCTTTACTACTGGTGCTGGTGCGTCTGACATTTTGCGGTTTTGGTTGTTGAACGATGTGTGCGAATGAACGACAGATTACAATGTTTACCAAACCTCACTGACATAGTGTAATTATCTATCTAACGCGGACCTCGACGAGAGCACCCTTAAACTTTCATGACAATCTAATTCAAACAGATCGACAAGAAAATCTGTGTGCTTGTTCGACAAGTTTTAATCATTTGTTTCAAATAAATTGTACGTTTTGATATATAAATCATACACGAAAATCTTCAGCAGGAATTTTTCTTTCAGAATATGTCATAAGAATTAAACAAAATACCACGAGTAAAGAAATATTTACGATTAATGTACAACTTGTCAATTTCTCTCGTGCGATTCTTCATCAGAAAACGTGTTGTATTATTTCACAAAAACTAGATTGTGCCGTAAAAATGATATACCTTTGTAGTAAAATCATTTCTTTATATGTTTTTGCTTTCAGATATACGTAGAAATAAAGAGACTTCCCAAAAATTTAGATTTTGCCTTCGATATGAAAGCACACAAAGATGGCAAACTTCGAAAGCGGGACTTCCTTGACCGAGATGAAAGACGTTTCAAATATTCGAATTTTTTACTGGAACTTTACAAGCTATAATTAGTATTTATTGTTTATTATTTGTTTTTGCTATAATGAATTTTTGCTAATCAGAATTCTTTCAGAAAAATAGTGAATCATATAAGCCCTGGTCAAAAAGAAAGAGGCGATTTCAAATGACGACAAAAGGCGGATACCATATTATCACAGACGACCTAATTTAAAAAAAAAAATATATATGTAGCCACATGCATGTGGAAGGAGTGGAATTCTTAAGTGTATATAACTTGACTTGCATGTATTTCACGTAAAAATATTTCACCATGCAGATGGGTATTGAAAAATAAATAAATTTATGAATGATTTATTTTCTGTTTTCTTCATTCATTGATAGCTAGATATGTTGAATATTACATCCAAGTAAATTAGTAAAAAAAATCATAGAACAATTATGTTTGGTAGGAATGCAAAATTATAAGTAAAAAAATGTCTACAACACCCGGTATTCCCAGGCGGTCACCCATCCAAGTACTAACCGGGCTCGACGTTGCTTAACTTCGGTGATCGGACGAGAACCGGTGTTTTCAACGTGATATGGTCGTAGACACAGAAGTGTTAAAATTTTTGATATATAAGGTTAGGTAGTAGCATTTTTGAAAAGAAATTTATATAAAACAGATTTTTTCAGAAGCAAAACTTTACATTAATTGTTTGGTAGAAATGCAAAATTATAGGTACAAAAAATGTCTACAACACCCGGTATTCCCAGGCGGTCACCCATCCAAGTACTAACCGGGCTCGACGTTGCTTAACTTCGGTGATCGGACGAGAACCGGTGTTTTCAACGTGATATGGTCGTAGACACAGAAGTGTCAAAATGTTTGATATATAAAGTTAGGAAGTAGCAATTTTGAACAGATCTAGAATTTGTATAAAAAAAAATTTCAGGTTTAAGATAGAAGCAAAACTAAACACTTACTGCACGATCCAGAGAGTGGAAGATAGTAAAACTAGGCAAGTACACATGGACTTTATAGTAGAAAAAAATTGCAGAGAAGACAGAGAGATTTAGAATATGGGACAAGCTATATTTTATTTGTGACTAATACCATGCAACAATTTCAGACTCTTTTTGAAAAATTTTGGTAGCCCTTAAAAGGGCTGTTTAAGCTTTAAAAGCATCAGGATGCTTCCTTTATTTACTTCTTCTTTGGTGTCTTTGCCTTCTTTGGTTTAGCTGCAGCCTTTGTCTTCTTGGGAGATTTTGTGGCTTTCTTTGCAGATTTGGCAGCAGGTTTTGCAGCAGGTTTCTTTGCAGCTGGTTTCTTTGCTTTTGGTTTAGCTGCTTTCTTTTCACCTGCTGGTTTCTTTGCTGCAGGTTTCTTTGCGGCAGTCTTTTTGGTAGGTGTCTTTGCCTTCTTTGGCTTGGCGGCTTTAGGTTTAACTACTTTCTTTGCTGGTTTCTTAGCTGGTTTAGCCACTTCCCCAATCTTAAAGCTTCCAGAAGCGCCGGTACCCTTCGACTGTTTCAAGCTATTGCTCTTCACTCCTGATTTCAGAGCTAACTTCAAGTGAGTGTTTACTGTTTTTGCATCGCTACCAACGCTGAAGTTTGCTAAGATATACTTAAGGATGGCTTGACGGCTGGAGCCTCCACGCTCTTTCAAAGCAGATATAGCCTTTCCGACCATCTCGCTGTATTTTGGATGAGTAGCTACTTTCTTTGGTTTAGCTGCAACTTTCTTCTTTGGTGACTTAGCTGGGGTCTTTACTACTGGTGCTGGTGCGTCTGACATTTTGCGGTTTTGGTTGTTGAACGATGTGTGCGAATGAACGACAGATTACAATGTTTACCAAACCTCACTGACATAGTGTAATTATCTATCTAACGCGGACCTCGACGAGAGCACCCTTAAACTTTCATGACAATCTAATTCAAACAGATCGACAAGAAAATCTGTGTGCTTGTTCGACAAGTTTTAATCATTTGTTTCAAATAAATTGTACGTTTTGATATATAAATCATACACGAAAATCTTCAGCAGGAATTTTTCTTTCAGAATATGTCATAAGAATTAAACAAAATACCACGAGTAAAGAAATATTTACGATTAATGTACAACTTGTCAATTTCTCTCGTGCGATTCTTCATCAGAAAACGTGTTGTATTATTTCACAAAAACTAGATTGTGCCGTAAAAATGATATACCTTTGTAGTAAAATCATTTCTTTATATGTTTTTGCTTTCAGATATACGTAGAAATAAAGAGACTTCCCAAAAATTTAGATTTTGCCTTCGATATGAAAGCACACAAAGATGGCAAACTTCGAAAGCGGGACTTCCTTGACCGAGATGAAAGACGTTTCAAATATTCGAATTTTTTACTGGAACTTTACAAGCTATAATTAGTATTTATTGTTTATTATTTGTTTTTGCTATAATGAATTTTTGCTAATCAGAATTCTTTCAGAAAAATAGTGAATCATATAAGCCCTGGTCAAAAAGAAAGAGGCGATTTCAAATGACGACAAAAGGCGGATACCATATTATCACAGACGACCTAATTTAAAAAAAAAAAATATATATGTAGCCACATGCATGTGGAAGGAGTGGAATTCTTAAGTGTATATAACTTGACTTGCATGTATTTCACGTAAAAATATTTCACCATGCAGATGGGTATTGAAAAATAAATAAATTTATGAATGATTTATTTTCTGTTTTCTTCATTCATTGATAGCTAGATATGTTGAATATTACATCCAAGTAAATTAGTAAAAAAAATCATAGAACAATTATGTTTGGTAGGAATGCAAAATTATAAGTAAAAAAATGTCTACAACACCCGGTATTCCCAGGCGGTCACCCATCCAAGTACTAACCGGGCTCGACGTTGCTTAACTTCGGTGATCGGACGAGAACCGGTGTTTTCAACGTGATATGGTCGTAGACACAGAAGTGTTAAAATTTTTGATATATAAGGTTAGGTAGTAGCATTTTTGAAAAGAAATTTATATAAAACAGATTTTTTCAGAAGCAAAACTTTACATTAATTGTTTGGTAGAAATGCAAAATTATAGGTACAAAAAATGTCTACAACACCCGGTATTCCCAGGCGGTCACCCATCCAAGTACTAACCGGGCTCGACGTTGCTTAACTTCGGTGATCGGACGAGAACCGGTGTTTTCAACGTGATATGGTCGTAGACACAGAAGTGTCAAAATGTTTGATATATAAAGTTAGGAAGTAGCAATTTTGAACAGATCTAGAATTTGTATAAAAAAAAATTTCAGGTTTAAGATAGAAGCAAAACTAAACACTTACTGCACGATCCAGAGAGTGGAAGATAGTAAAACTAGGCAAGTACACATGGACTTTATAGTAGAAAAAAATTGCAGAGAAGACAGAGAGATTTAGAATATGGGACAAGCTATATTTTATTTGTGACTAATACCATGCAACAATTTCAGACTCTTTTTGAAAAATTTTGGTAGCCCTTAAAAGGGCTGTTTAAGCTTTAAAAGCATCAGGATGCTTCCTTTATTTACTTCTTCTTTGGTGTCTTTGCCTTCTTTGGTTTAGCTGCAGCCTTTGTCTTCTTGGGAGATTTTGTGGCTTTCTTTGCAGATTTGGCAGCAGGTTTTGCAGCAGGTTTCTTTGCAGCTGGTTTCTTTGCTTTTGGTTTAGCTGCTTTCTTTTCACCTGCTGGTTTCTTTGCTGCAGGTTTCTTTGCGGCAGTCTTTTTGGTAGGTGTCTTTGCCTTCTTTGGCTTGGCGGCTTTAGGTTTAACTACTTTCTTTGCTGGTTTCTTAGCTGGTTTAGCCACTTCCCCAATCTTAAAGCTTCCAGAAGCGCCGGTACCCTTCGACTGTTTCAAGCTATTGCTCTTCACTCCTGATTTCAGAGCTAACTTCAAGTGAGTGTTTACTGTTTTTGCATCGCTACCAACGCTGAAGTTTGCTAAGATATACTTAAGGATGGCTTGACGGCTGGAGCCTCCACGCTCTTTCAAAGCAGATATAGCCTTTCCGACCATCTCGCTGTATTTTGGATGAGTAGCTACTTTCTTTGGTTTAGCTGCAACTTTCTTCTTTGGTGACTTAGCTGGGGTCTTTACTACTGGTGCTGGTGCGTCTGACATTTTGCGGTTTTGGTTGTTGAACGATGTGTGCGAATGAACGACAGATTACAATGTTTACCAAACCTCACTGACATAGTGTAATTATCTATCTAACGCGGACCTCGACGAGAGCACCCTTAAACTTTCATGACAATCTAATTCAAACAGATCGACAAGAAAATCTGTGTGCTTGTTCGACAAGTTTTAATCATTTGTTTCAAATAAATTGTACGTTTTGATATATAAATCATACACGAAAATCTTCAGCAGGAATTTTTCTTTCAGAATATGTCATAAGAATTAAACAAAATACCACGAGTAAAGAAATATTTACGATTAATGTACAACTTGTCAATTTCTCTCGTGCGATTCTTCATCAGAAAACGTGTTGTATTATTTCACAAAACTAGATTGTGCCGTAAAAATGATATACCTTTGTAGTAAAATCATTTCTTTATATGTTTTTGCTTTCAGATATACGTAGAAATAAAGAGACTTCCCAAAAATTTAGATTTTGCCTTCGATATGAAAGCACACAAAGATGGCAACTTCGAAAGCGGGACTTCCTTGACCGAGATGAAAGACGTTTCAAATATTCGAATTTTTTACTGGAACTTTACAAGCTATAATTAGTATTTATTGTTTATTATTTGTTTTTGCTATAATGAATTTTTGCTAATCAGAATTCTTTCAGAAAAATAGTGAATCATATAAGCCCTGGTCAAAAAGAAAGAGGCGATTTCAAATGACGACAAAAGGCGGATACCATATTATCACAGACGACCTAATTTAAAAAAAAAAAATATATATGTAGCCACATGCATGTGGAAGGAGTGGAATTCTTAAGTGTATATAACTTGACTTGCATGTATTTCACGTAAAAATATTTCACCATGCAGATGGGTATTGAAAAATAAATAAATTTATGAATGATTTATTTTCTGTTTTCTTCATTCATTGATAGCTAGATATGTTGAATATTACATCCAAGTAAATTAGTAAAAAAAATCATAGAACAATTATGTTTGGTAGGAATGCAAAATTATAAGTAAAAAAATGTCTACAACACCCGGTATTCCCAGGCGGTCACCCATCCAAGTACTAACCGGGCTCGACGTTGCTTAACTTCGGTGATCGGACGAGAACCGGTGTTTTCAACGTGATATGGTCGTAGACACAGAAGTGTTAAAATTTTTGATATATAAGGTTAGGTAGTAGCATTTTTGAAAAGAAATTTATATAAAACAGATTTTTTCAGAAGCAAAACTTTACATTAATTGTTTGGTAGAAATGCAAAATTATAGGTACAAAAAATGTCTACAACACCCGGTATTCCCAGGCGGTCACCCATCCAAGTACTAACCGGGCTCGACGTTGCTTAACTTCGGTGATCGGACGAGAACCGGTGTTTTCAACGTGATATGGTCGTAGACACAGAAGTGTCAAAATGTTTGATATATAAAGTTAGGAAGTAGCAATTTTGAACAGATCTAGAATTTGTATAAAAAAAAATTTCAGGTTTAAGATAGAAGCAAAACTAAACACTTACTGCACGATCCAGAGAGTGGAAGATAGTAAAACTAGGCAAGTACACATGGACTTTATAGTAGAAAAAAATTGCAGAGAAGACAGAGAGATTTAGAATATGGGACAAGCTATATTTTATTTGTGACTAATACCATGCAACAATTTCAGACTCTTTTTGAAAAATTTTGGTAGCCCTTAAAAGGGCTGTTTAAGCTTTAAAAGCATCAGGATGCTTCCTTTATTACTTCTTCTTTGGTGTCTTTGCCTTCTTTGGTTTAGCTGCAGCCTTTGTCTTCTTGGGAGATTTTGTGGCTTTCTTTGCAGATTTGGCAGCAGGTTTTGCAGCAGGTTTCTTTGCAGCTGGTTTCTTTGCTTTTGGTTTAGCTGCTTTCTTTTCACCTGCTGGTTTCTTTGCTGCAGGTTTCTTTGCGGCAGTCTTTTTGGTAGGTGTCTTTGCCTTCTTTGGCTTGGCGGCTTTAGGTTTAACTACTTTCTTTGCTGGTTTCTTAGCTGGTTTAGCCACTTCCCCAATCTTAAAGCTTCCAGAAGCGCCGGTACCCTTCGACTGTTTCAAGCTATTGCTCTTCACTCTGATTTCAGAGCTAACTTCAAGTGAGTGTTTACTGTTTTTGCATCGCTACAACGCTGAAGTTTGCTAAGATATACTTAAGGATGGCTTGACGGCTGGAGCCTCCACGCTCTTTCAAAGCAGATATAGCCTTTCCGACCATCTCGCTGTATTTTGGATGAGTAGCTACTTTCTTTGGTTTAGCTGCAACTTTCTTCTTTGGTGACTTAGCTGGGGTCTTTACTACTGGTGCTGGTGCGTCTGACATTTTGCGGTTTTGGTTGTTGAACGATGTGTGCGAATGAACGACAGATTACAATGTTTACCAAACCTCACTGACATAGTGTAATTATCTATCTAACGCGGACCTCGACGAGAGCACCCTTAAACTTTCATGACAATCTAATTCAAACAGATCGACAAGAAAATCTGTGTGCTTGTTCGACAAGTTTTAATCATTTGTTTCAAATAAATTGTACGTTTTGATATATAAATCATACACGAAAATCTTCAGCAGGAATTTTTCTTTCAGAATATGTCATAAGAATTAAACAAAATACCACGAGTAAAGAAATATTTACGATTAATGTACAACTTGTCAATTTCTCTCGTGCGATTCTTCATCAGAAAACGTGTTGTATTATTTCACAAAAACTAGATTGTGCCGTAAAAATGATATACCTTTGTAGTAAAATCATTTCTTTATATGTTTTTGCTTTCAGATATACGTAGAAATAAAGAGACTTCCCAAAAATTTAGATTTTGCCTTCGATATGAAAGCACACAAAGATGGCAAACTTCGAAAGCGGGACTTCCTTGACCGAGATGAAAGACGTTTCAAATATTCGAATTTTTTACTGGAACTTTACAAGCTATAATTAGTATTTATTGTTTATTATTTGTTTTTGCTATAATGAATTTTTGCTAATCAGAATTCTTTCAGAAAAATAGTGAATCATATAAGCCCTGGTCAAAAAGAAAGAGGCGATTTCAAATGACGACAAAAGGCGGATACCATATTATCACAGACGACCTAATTTAAAAAAAAAAAATATATATGTAGCCACATGCATGTGGAAGGAGTGGAATTCTTAAGTGTATATAACTTGACTTGCATGTATTTCACGTAAAAATATTTCACCATGCAGATGGGTATTGAAAAATAAATAAATTTATGAATGATTTATTTTCTGTTTTCTTCATTCATTGATAGCTAGATATGTTGAATATTACATCCAAGTAAATTAGTAAAAAAAATCATAGAACAATTATGTTTGGTAGGAATGCAAAATTATAAGTAAAAAAATGTCTACAACACCCGGTATTCCCAGGCGGTCACCCATCCAAGTACTAACCGGGCTCGACGTTGCTTAACTTCGGTGATCGGACGAGAACCGGTGTTTTCAACGTGATATGGTCGTAGACACAGAAGTGTTAAAATTTTTGATATATAAGGTTAGGTAGTAGCATTTTTGAAAAGAAATTTATATAAAACAGATTTTTTCAGAAGCAAAACTTTACATTAATTGTTTGGTAGAAATGCAAAATTATAGGTACAAAAAATGTCTACAACACCCGGTATTCCCAGGCGGTCACCCATCCAAGTACTAACCGGGCTCGACGTTGCTTAACTTCGGTGATCGGACGAGAACCGGTGTTTTCAACGTGATATGGTCGTAGACACAGAAGTGTCAAAATGTTTGATATATAAAGTTAGGAAGTAGCAATTTTGAACAGATCTAGAATTTGTATAAAAAAAAATTTCAGGTTTAAGATAGAAGCAAAACTAAACACTTACTGCACGATCCAGAGAGTGGAAGATAGTAAAACTAGGCAAGTACACATGGACTTTATAGTAGAAAAAAATTGCAGAGAAGACAGAGAGATTTAGAATATGGGACAAGCTATATTTTATTTGTGACTAATACCATGCAACAATTTCAGACTCTTTTTGAAAAATTTTGGTAGCCCTTAAAAGGGCTGTTTAAGCTTTAAAAGCATCAGGATGCTTCCTTTATTTACTTCTTCTTTGGTGTCTTTGCCTTCTTTGGTTTAGCTGCAGCCTTTGTCTTCTTGGGAGATTTTGTGGCTTTCTTTGCAGATTTGGCAGCAGGTTTTGCAGCAGGTTTCTTTGCAGCTGGTTTCTTTGCTTTTGGTTTAGCTGCTTTCTTTTCACCTGCTGGTTTCTTTGCTGCAGGTTTCTTTGCGGCAGTCTTTTTGGTAGGTGTCTTTGCCTTCTTTGGCTTGGCGGCTTTAGGTTTAACTACTTTCTTTGCTGGTTTCTTAGCTGGTTTAGCCACTTCCCCAATCTTAAAGCTTCCAGAAGCGCCGGTACCCTTCGACTGTTTCAAGCTATTGCTCTTCACTCCTGATTTCAGAGCTAACTTCAAGTGAGTGTTTACTGTTTTTGCATCGCTACCAACGCTGAAGTTTGCTAAGATATACTTAAGGATGGCTTGACGGCTGGAGCCTCCACGCTCTTTCAAAGCAGATATAGCCTTTCCGACCATCTCGCTGTATTTTGGATGAGTAGCTACTTTCTTTGGTTTAGCTGCAACTTTCTTCTTTGGTGACTTAGCTGGGGTCTTTACTACTGGTGCTGGTGCGTCTGACATTTTGCGGTTTTGGTTGTTGAACGATGTGTGCGAATGAACGACAGATTACAATGTTTACCAAACCTCACTGACATAGTGTAATTATCTATCTAACGCGGACCTCGACGAGAGCACCCTTAAACTTTCATGACAATCTAATTCAAACAGATCGACAAGAAAATCTGTGTGCTTGTTCGACAAGTTTTAATCATTTGTTTCAAATAAATTGTACGTTTTGATATATAAATCATACACGAAAATCTTCAGCAGGAATTTTTCTTTCAGAATATGTCATAAGAATTAAACAAAATACCACGAGTAAAGAAATATTTACGATTAATGTACAACTTGTCAATTTCTCTCGTGCGATTCTTCATCAGAAAACGTGTTGTATTATTTCACAAAAACTAGATTGTGCCGTAAAAATGATATACCTTTGTAGTAAAATCATTTCTTTATATGTTTTTGCTTTCAGATATACGTAGAAATAAAGAGACTTCCCAAAAATTTAGATTTTGCCTTCGATATGAAAGCACACAAAGATGGCAAACTTCGAAAGCGGGACTTCCTTGACCGAGATGAAAGACGTTTCAAATATTCGAATTTTTTACTGGAACTTTACAAGCTATAATTAGTATTTATTGTTTATTATTTGTTTTTGCTATAATGAATTTTTGCTAATCAGAATTCTTTCAGAAAAATAGTGAATCATATAAGCCCTGGTCAAAAAGAAAGAGGCGATTTCAAATGACGACAAAAGGCGGATACCATATT